>NW_016157170.1:372578-417131 GCF_001687245.7 Rhagoletis zephyria | reverse complement strand
GGGGGGAAAAGGGAGTCGTCGACCACAGCGGTCCCCTCCGCTGTGGCAAGGTCATTCTACCTCCTGAGGTGACCCGGTATCAGGAGAGCGCCGTTAGAATACAGCCGGATACCCCGGGCTGCAAACCATCCAATAGGCACGGTGACGCATAACACCCTGGATTAGGGGGGAAAGGATAGGGAAAGATGGGAGAGAAGGGTTGGGTAGGACGAGCGTGGGGGAATCGTCGGTACGGTCCTCTCCGTATGTATGATTGGAGGAACACGACGCCCACAGTTACGCAGACGGGTGGTCGACCAATCTCCATACGGAGCTTCCCTCTTGGTTCGTGCTGGTTTAAAGCCCCCCGAAGGAAGTTTTAAACCACCACTTAAGCCTCATCCCCACGGCAAGGGGACCAACACGATGAGGGCTTTGTAGCTTAACAAAAAACTTCCTCCATATAACTAAAGCGCAGCCTTATGTCCAGGCATGGGCAGATTATCAATATTCGTCGCAATCTGGATGTTAATGTTGACTCAGTATTAAACGAATTTTTATCTATACCTCGATGAATTGTATGTGACTTTTCTTTGAGTTATGCTAAATTATATCCACAATTGAATACAATGTGCTACTCAAAATTAGCGATGTATGTGCACATACGGTACGGCTGCCAGACGCTCTGGTTTTCCTGGATTTGTCCTGATTTAAACAAATTATTCTGGTGTCCTGGTCCACACTTAAATTGTCCTGGTTTTTTAATGAAGGTCAATGCAGACACCCATCTAATTTTTAGCAGATTTTTGCATTGAAAAAAATCATTTTTTTGTAACGTATTCTACAATATCTGGTGAGTTCACCTTCTTTCTGTTAAGTTTATTTGGTTAAAATCTAATTTTTTATCTTCAGCAAATTGTATCACGGCTGAGGGGTCACACACAGATTTTGAAATTGCTTGACTATTTGCAATGCATTCGCAAATGCTTTGCTACGACACACAAATAAATCAGCAAAAGCAGACAACGAAAGCGAAGATACTTCGCCAACCTGGTAGGACGCAGTGGATGAAGCTGCAGACGACCCAAAACATCGCACTACGGACAGCGACTGGATGCCTTCTGATGTCACCAGAACACCACCTGCACGACGAGGCGAAATTGCTCCCGGTAAAGGAGCACAACATAATGCTATGCAAGCAGTTTCTTGTTGGGAGCCATAGACGTGGCCACCCTAATGGGCAGCTGCTGGCAGAACGAACTGATGGACGAAGTTCAGAGGTTCATTAAACAACCTCTGGACCCGTCAGCTTATCGACAGGCCCTGAACGGCATTCACAGGGAGTCAGTCTCGAGTTATGTAGACTCCACCTGTGAATGCCGTTCTAGGCGCACAACCACCGGATATTGACGAGACGGAGCTTCATCTGCCTCGGGAGACTAGAACCAAAATAGCCCAAATTCGCTCTGGCTACTGCAACATGTTAAACTAATACCTGAGCAGACTAAACGCAGATGTACCAAATGATTGTCCGGCATGCGGAGAAACACGCCATGACTTGAAACATCTCTTCGTATGCCCGGAAAACCCGACAAACCTAACGCCTTTGTCCTTGTGGACCGACCCTATTGAGGCTGCACGCTTCTTAGGGCTGCCGTTAGTGGAACTTGACGACAACGTCTGAGATATAAACCGGTCTGGACGGGGTTGTTGTAGCCGCTGCAACAACAACAACAAGCAGAGGCGAAAAAGAGAAATGAAATCATTTGCTTCAGCTTATAGCGCAGATTGTTTTTGCTTACACAGTCAGTCGCAAGCAGTAAAAGCTCAAACAGTCAACGACGTAACGTAGACGTAGGTTGACGCAGACACGATCTACCTAATGGGATTCGCGTGTTAACCAAAACTCACCACCGCATGGCGGTGATGTTGCCGTTGCTTCTCTCTCTCTATCAACAGTAAATTTGATATGCTGCTACGTACGTCAGCCTAAGTTTACGCTACGTCGTTGACTAACTGAGCTTTAAGTTTGGTGTATTCTCATTTTTGCTTTTGCTTTTTTCTTTGCTGCGTTATTCTCGCAGTCGAAAGCAACTGCTTACATATGTATGTATCAGGGTTGTTGCGAATATTCGAATTCTCACTCGCAACCGCGGAGCTTCCGCATTAATTTTAACATTCGCATTCGCTTTCGCATTCGCTTTCGCATTCGCAGTAATCAATGCGGTGCTTTTGCGAATGCGAATGTTGTGCAAGTGCTCCAATAAAACGTATATATGGCAAACAAAATGGCAAGGTAGGGTCGAAAACCTACCTGAAAAGTTTTGTTGTAAATTGTAAACAATTCGTATATTTGTTTACATTAACCCTATTTCGGCTTTGATTTTGAACCGAATTCTGAGATAGGGCGTTCCATGATACAATAATTTTTAGAAGGTAGTTTCACTTCTTCTTATCCGTCATGTTAGCTATCTGACAGAAAACGTGTTTCGTATTTTTTGTTGTACCAACTTAAAAAAAAAAATTCAGCTTTTGACGTTGGAAAAATAAATAATAATTTTTGAATATTTTTTAATAATTTGCTTCATAAAAAATTAACTGCTGCTTTCGTGGATATTGCAACACACGGAATAGATGTAAGGATACAGCTATAAGAGCACCGCATACCACAGACTTTATCGGCTGCCTATTTAAATAGTAGGGCTCGCTTTAATTATGTACATGAAGATGTATGGAGGTGCGCACACTACACCAGCTTAATCGCTCCTAGAAATAAGTTGTGGTGCAATGGAAAGACCCATCTAAATCGGCGGCCGATAAAGTCCGTGGTGTGCGATGGATCTAATCCATTATAAACAAGAAATATTGCCCTTATATTTTCATTTTTATGATTTTTATTCATGTGATTAGCAGTGGCAAAAATTTATGTATTAAATACGTATATTTATATTAAAAATTAAGAGATCAGTTATGAAACATATACATCTTTACATGTTCTGTTAAAAAATATCTAAAATAACAAGCGAAAATCCCCAAGTTCTATATCGTAGCAGTGGCCACATTGCGTGTTTGTCACAGACACGGTTTATGTCAAAAATTTTTAAGTGAAACTACCTTCTAAAAATTATTGTATCATGGGGCGTTCTTCAACCAAATTCTGTGCTAGGGCGTTTTTCAATATTTTCAATATTTTTTTGTCAGAATTTACGCGAGTTGCACTAGAAATTTCCTGATTTTCTCGATTTTAGCGAATAAATTAGTCATTAAACCGTATTTTTTTGTGAATAACTATTTACTGATATTTACACATATAATTAGTATTGACGAAGGTACAGAAACCGCACTTCGCAGTGCAGCTGCTTTGTCTCGGATACAATATGCCAGTACGCAGAATGTCCCCATCTCAAAAGATTTCCCCACATATGTATATATATCGTCGTTTAAAGTACAAAACCGCGTATCAACAAAATGCAAAACCGCGTATCAAGATAATGCAAAACCGCGAATGTGAGGTTGCATAAATTAATTTCTAGATAGTAAAAATACTCATATTTCAAAATGGTTCTCTTTTTTATAAAGCAATCGCATTTCTGGCAGTATATTTCAGGACGAATGGATGAGGATTGAGCCAAGAGCTTGTGTGAGCAAATCCAATTATTGGCAGTAAATGTCAGTTACGCGGTTTTTCATAATGACGATACGCCTTTTTGTACTTTATACGACGATATATATACATATGTGAGCTTCTCCTCCGAATTGTGGCGTGCGCCTTGATGTTGTCACACAAAGCGGAGGGACCTACAGTTTTACGCCGACTCCGAACGGCGATTGTATTTTTATGAGAAGCTGTTTTTCATGGCAGAAAAACACTCGGAGGTTCGCCATTGCCTGCCGAGGGACGACCGCTGTTAAGAAAAAACCCTTTTTTCTATATTTTTTACGATGTTGCTTTGACCAGGGTTTGAGCCCAGGTGCTGTGGAGTGGAAGCGCGCACTGCTTACCACTACACCACAGCGGCCGACTATCCAGGACCATCTATTATTACTAAATTGGCGAAAGTACATATACATTTTATGCGATACTTCACATCTGTTTGGCGCACTGCGGTTGTAGTTATTACACGTTTTTTTCACGATATGCCTTTGCACTAATGCATTTCANATATAATTAGTATTGACGAAGGTACAGAAACCGCACTTCGCAGTGCAGCTGCTTTGTCTCGGATACAATATGCCAGTACGCAGAATGTCCCCATCTCAAAAGATTTCCCCACATATGTATATATATCGTCGTTTAAAGTACAAAACCGCGTATCAACAAAATGCAAAACCGCGTATCAAGATAATGCAAAACCGCGAATGTGAGGTTGCATAAATTAATTTCTAGATAGTAAAAATACTCATATTTCAAAATGGTTCTCTTTTTTATAAAGCAATCGCATTTCTGGCAGTATATTTCAGGACGAATGGATGAGGATTGAGCCAAGAGCTTGTGTGAGCAAATCCAATTATTGGCAGTAAATGTCAGTTACGCGGTTTTTCATAATGACGATACGCCTTTTTGTACTTTATACGACGATATATATACATATGTGAGCTTCTCCTCCGAATTGTGGCGTGCGCCTTGATGTTGTCACACAAAGCGGAGGGACCTACAGTTTTACGCCGACTCCGAACGGCGATTGTATTTTTATGAGAAGCTGTTTTTCATGGCAGAAAAACACTCGGAGGTTCGCCATTGCCTGCCGAGGGACGACCGCTGTTAAGAAAAAACCCTTTTTTCTATATTTTTTACGATGTTGCTTTGACCAGGGTTTGAGCCCAGGTGCTGTGGAGTGGAAGCGCGCACTGCTTACCACTACACCACAGCGGCCGACTATCCAGGACCATCTATTATTACTAAATTGGCGAAAGTACATATACATTTTATGCGATACTTCACATCTGTTTGGCGCACTGCGGTTGTAGTTATTACACGTTTTTTTCACGATATGCCTTTGCACTAATGCATTTCAGAACATACCCACACTTTGATCATTACCTCTCATCTGATGAAATGGCAGGTAACGTCTTTAATGGTACTTCATCTGGATCGAGGCGTCTTCTCTTGGCATTAATACTTGCATAAATGATATCATTCGATTTGAAGTGCAGAGCGCAAACTTTTGTTGTCACCCTGGGTGGAAAGTCATGCGTGTCGAGCTTGTAGGCAAGAAGTGTAGCGAAGTCAGCGGGGTAGCCAAGCACGCACGCAATGTGTATTAAACAAGGTGTGATTGACAACTCAGGTAGGCTCTCTTTTAAGGTACTATTATGCCAAAAAATATAAACAAGCGATTCGAAATTCATAAAAAAATTTTTCAATTTGACTTTATAGGATGGTTCTTCTGAGAGCAATGTCAAATTCAATCACACTTTGTTGAATACATTTTGCACGCACGGTGAGCGAAATCGAGGGGTTTTTTTGAAGTTTCGCTTTTCTCGAGTTCACTTTTTCGTATTTTTGCTTTGAGTTCGTGATTCGCTCCGCTTTAAAAATGAGGACGAAAGAGTTGACCAAAGAAAATTTGACGCTTAAATGTCAAAAATACGCAAGAAACGCCGCATCGTGTAAATGAACGAGGATTTTCGAAGACTTTTTAAAAGGGAACGTGCCAAAAACTCAGGGTGAAAAGTCGTCGTGTAACACCACGCGCATTCATCCAAAACCCTTCCTTGCGTAACATCTGTTGGCACACGAAACATACCTACCTCATTGCTGTGGGTGCTTCTACATAAACAGCAAGTATATGGCATTTTAAACGAATTTTTTTCTTTTTGCTCTTTAATTTCAAAAACAATTATTTTTTGATTTGAAATAAAATTTTTTTTATTTTGAAATTAATTTATAATGTTGCTAGTTTCAAATGGGTTAACGCAATGACAAAACCGTTGTCATATAAGCGTATAAAAAATAAATATGTCATATATTGATTTCAATTTGCTTATTACACTATGGTTGCATCTACATAAACTAAGAACACACTGCTTGTTAAAAAGTTCTAGTCAGCAAAATAATAAAGTGGTCTGCTGCCTTGTTTATACCGACACATAAAGCGCTTTCACCTAGTTCGCTGTGAAATAAAAAAATTAAATTGTTCACAATTGTTGTTGTTTGAGATTGAAAATGGGAATGTGTGTGTGTGAGTTTGAGTTTTGATCAAAATATATTCAACAAAGTGTGATTGATTTTGACATTGCTCTCATAAGAAACAGGCTATAATGTCAAATTGAAATGAATTGTTAACCCATTTGAAAATGTGTTGTTTTTCAAATTTGAATAAAAAAAAATACACACAAATTTTTCAAGCAAAGCAAATTTTTTTAATAAACGTGAAATTGTTAAGAGATAAACCGCCGAGAAGAGCAAGTAAGTACATTTAAGTTTGTTAATAAGTAAATACGTTCGACTTTGCTTAAATATTTAATGTAAGGAAACCAAGATGAAACGATGCAATAAAAGTCAGGACACGAAAATAGTGCGATGTTTTAAACCACCTAGTTGCGAATTAAGACGGCAGCGATGGGAAGAAAGCTTTGGTGTTGTACTACGTGATTCATCTCGCGTTTGTGAAAACCACTTCAAGGAAAGTGATGTGCAAATCAAACACTTTCCAACGAGCTCGTTTATACCCATGCGCAGTCCCAATGCCATACGGAAAAACTGATACAAGTGAGGATTTAGTACACGATCAGGATACATTCTTTTTTGATGCCCAAACTCAAACAGACGACTATTTAGAATGCACGTTGTGAACAGAAATATTTCGGCTTACCGAAATAATTAAACCATGCAAGCAAGTATGGAAGAGCTTAAATTAAAACCGCTCGAAGCAAGGTCTTTAATGGAAAACTAGTTCACATGAAAAAAATTTAATTTCAAAATTTTTTGACTTAAGCTCACATATAAAATTGGTAAAAAATGTAAAATCATACTTTTATAAGTGTCGAATAATGCTTAGGATAAAAAATTGAAATATAAAAATAAACGCGCAAAAGCATAAAACTAGGACAATTAAAAACAAAAAAAATTGATAAAACGAAATTGATAAACAATTTGTTTTATTTTATTGACAATGTGATGTTAGTAATGTAAGTAAAACAAAACTATAATCGAAATAAAAGCCTAGGACATCAGTGCTGATAAGATACATGCATCACTAAGGGTTAATTCTTTTGTTTATACTTTTTGACATTATAGTACCTTAAAAGAGAGCCGCACTGAGTTGTCAATCACACCTTGTTTAATACACCTTGGTTTTGATTTTAAAATTATATTGTTGGCACACGTCAGACTGCCTCTCAGTGGTTTTACCTTGTTATGTTTTTATCATATAACCAACTTTCAATTCGCTTAGAAATTCAAAAGTGTATTGACTCGAATTTGTTTTCAAATCGCTTTTTGATTTCTCACATCGGTTAGAAAACAGATATAAACACATAATTCATTTGACGCGAAGCGAAAAAATGCTGCTTTTATTTATAGAGCCCGTTTTAAATCTGAATTCTTATTATAGCAAATTAGAATTCTTGTTAGCTTCCATTTCGGTCCACCGCGCAAATTAATTATCACAAATATCGAATAAAAATAACAAATTTTGATTTATTTTAAATACGGTTTGAGCAAGTGCGCTATAAAGACCGAGGTATAAATGCTTCAAAGAAATATGTGTGAAGTCAAATCAGTTACGGGTGGGCTTTAGTAGTCAGACGCACCTTGTGTTTTAAGAAAACCAGGTGGAATTAACAAATGAAACTTGGTCAGGATGTTAAGGGAGGTATCCTCTAAAACATGTATAACTAAAAAATATAAATAATATCATTGTTTATAAGTTATTTGTTGTTAAAATTTCTTAAGTCGTTCCACTTGGTTTCCTTAACAAAAAAGCATTTGTGCATACTTTTATATATATAAATGCACATAACACTGTACTTAATACTTTACACACTTTTCTTTTATTTTATCTTGTATATAAATCACTTTAATTCAACTTTTATCGACTTGTAAATTACATTGAATTTCACACATATTTACAATAACACATGGTTGTAAACTGACACATAACATGTGTTGCCATATTGTACAAAACAATACATACAAAGAAGGCAATGATTAAAAAGGAATACAGGGGAAATCAATACAAAAGAAAATGTTCAGCTCCTTTTCTTCGCAAAACAGAAAGGAGAATTCTATTGCCTGAGGGTTATAATCCCTAAGTGCGGCCGAAGGCCGCCTACGCAGAAAGGTGTTCTCTGCAAAATGTGTTCAGCCCCCCCTTCTTCGGCAACACAGAAATAATAATTCTACTAAGTAAAAATTCCGAATTAAAAATCCGCTTTTATTATTCAAAATTCCAGTCTGGTAGCACTAACTTGTATGTTATTTTGCTATCTTATTCATCGTTTATATGAAAACTTTAACAATAAATTATATAAGAACTATAGGGTTGAAAAAAGGGGGGTAGTTTTGAAATCAGGGGGTCCTATTCTACCCTCCCTCAACCCCCCTTTTTCTAGAATTTGCCGTCCGTCTACTAAAATTTTCCCTCAGTTACTTTTTAGTGCGGCTCATGCACTAAAACAAGTGGAAATATGTGCTGCTTTATTTGATGTTATTAAAAGTCCGATTCCTGTGTTCACCTAAATACAAACGATTTTTTTTTGCTCGCCATACAAATTTGAGCTTACGGATTTTGTGCGGATTTATCACCCACCACTTTTTGTCCGTGTGCGGATTTTATACTCTAAACGTCTGGCAGCCCTGGTTCCATCATATCGGTAAAGAACATTAAATCAGAAAACCAATTTTCATTCTACAATTGCGGGTAATGTTCCGATCTCAGTTTGCGTATGTGTACATATATAAAAACAATAAAATAAAAAAACAACACAATGGAAAATTATGTCTAGCAAAGAAATACTATGTATTTTAAAAAGTAAAAAGAGCCAAAATGTTCTAAGCAAATAGAAAGTAAAAAGACCCGCAATTTTCTGAGCAGAGAGCTACATTTGGCTCAAAGAACGTTTGCCCACCGTTGCCATATACCATACATGTACACGTATTTTTTTAAACAAACCATCTTGCAGAGAACTTATTTAATTTGCAAAAGCCGAAAGAAAAACATTTGCTTCCAAATAAATTCAAAATTTGTATGCCTCACTTCATTTCAAACGTTTTTTCTTTTGTTTTAAAAAATTATAAAAATTAAATTGAGCAAAAACAAAAAGCAAAGCCAAATAAAAGTAAAAGAATCAACACTGAACTGCGACAAAATGAAAATACTGAAGCACGAATTTCGATGTGAAGCAAAACTCTCTGGGAAGACAATACCCAAGGCAAGGTGTATTAAACAAGGTGTGATTGACAACTTAGGTAAGCTCTCTTTGAAAGCACTATTATGCCAAAAAATATAAACAATCGATTCAAAATTCATACAAAATTTTTTCAATTTGACTTTATAAGATGGTTCTTCTGAGAGCAATGTCAAATTCAATCACACTTTGTTGAATACATTTTGACCCAAGGCATATTAAATAAGGTAGAAGTGATTTTGACATTTCTTTTTTTTGAACACCGACTATAACGTCAAATGATGAATAACTTTTAACCATGATACAAGAATTTTTAGAAGGTTGTTTCACTTCAAATTTTTGACGTAAACCGTGTCTGTGACAAACACGCAATGTGGCCACTGCTACGATATAAAACTTGGGGATTTTCGCTTGATATTTTAGATATTTTTTAACATAACATGTAAAGATTTATATGTTTCATAATTGATCACTTCATTTTTAATATACATATACGTATTTAATACATACATTTTTGCCACTGCTAATCACATGAATAAAAATCATAAAAATGAAAATATAACGGCAATATTTCTTGTTTAAAATTTATCGGCTGCCGATTTAGTTGGGCTCGCTAGTCTTTCCATTGCACCAATACTAATTGGTGGGAGCGATTAAGCTGGTGTAGTGTGCGCACCTCCATACATATTCATGTACATATTTCAAGCGAGCCGTACTATTTAAATAGGCGGTCGATAAAGTCTGTGGTGTGCGGTGGCTCTTATAGCTGTATCCGTACATCTATTCCGTGTGTTGCAATATCCACGGAAGCAGCAGTTAATTTTTTATGAAGAAAATTATAAAAAAATATTCGAAAATGTCTCTTCTTATATATTTGGCTTTCCTTTGTTTTATATTTCTAACGTCAAAAGCTGGATTTTTTTTTGAAAAAGTTGGTACAGTAAAAAATACGAAACACGTTTTCTGTCAGATAGCTAACTTGGCGGATAAGAAGAAGAAGTGAAACTACCAAGGCGAATTTATATAAGGTGGTGTTACTAGCTCAGCTGATTTTGTGTACATGTTTCGCCGCACGGCTTCTGATATCAATTGAAAAATTTTGTTTGCATTTCTACACACACTCTTACAGATGTTGACAGTTTATGCCGCCAATGCAAAAACAAAATACATGTAAATTTTTTATTTTGTACTCCTGCTATCACCTTATATTAATTCGCCTTGGAAACTACCTTCTAAAAATTATTGTATCATTTTAACCCTCCAAGTTGGCATTTTCTAGTTTTCATTAAAAATTCAATTACGTTCTCACACAGTTTTGAATTGTGTGAATCTACCCTGTAAACCATTGTTTCAGAGTATTCTGCATTGTAAAGAAATTTTAAAGAATTCGTTAAGATTTAATTGGATTTTTCGCCGAATTTTCTAAAATGAAATAAATTACGCACACTTCCATTCTTTTACGAAATTTCGGAAGAAAATCTGTGAAGCAACGAAAATATTACTGCTATGTGAAGAATATCTTTCCGAATTTTTCCAGAATTTTCTTTATTCTTCGTACAGAAATTTCTTTACGAGTTCGTGTCAACCCCTTCATATAATTTTCTTTGAAAATTCGTAAAAAAATCGTTACAGAAATGAGATACTCCTAACGATTTCCTTAAGATTTCGGGAACTTTGGTTTGCAGGGTATATACAAAAATGAAAAGGAGCAGGAACTACGACCGTTGCATTGTGTGTGACAAGAGCCAAGACGTTAAAGTGGTGCGGTACTTTAAGGCGCCTAGTTGCGAAGTTAGAAGACTTCGTTGGTAGGACAGCTGCGGTGTTCAATTGGAAGATTCTTCCCGTGTCTGTGAAAATAATTTCAACGCGAGTGATTACTTGCCCATTGCAGGCAATTATTTTTAAGCGCATGCGTTAATACCCAGGTGGAGTTCCCATGCCATGGGAGGTTCCTGTGCCTGAAACGCCTGAAGCACACCAAAGTTCAAAGCTGAGTAATTCTGCAAGAAATAAGTAGTTTCTTACAAAATTATGCTCACATAACCACGTCAGGATTTACACTGATATACATACATACGTATGTAGAAGAAAGCATTAAATCCTTTTTTTTCATAAGTGAAGGATATATTTTAGAATTAAATATTTAAATAAGAAACTAAACGCGCAAAAACATTGGGCGAATAGAAACAAAAAGATGTTTAAAACAGTTTCATAAAACATTTCTTTCATTTAATTACGTGGTTACCTTTATGAGATATTCGTTTCTGTCCATATGTATATGTGTATATGAGTAGTCCACTTGCAAACAGCGTTATGTGATTTTATAATAGTAAGCCATAAATTGAGAAAAACGTCTACAACAAGTAAAATCCAAATTGTATCTTTTTATTTATTATCTGAGTATTTGGATAAATAAGAGCCTAATAACATTAAAAAATAATATCGAAGTGTGGTAGTTTTTGCAAATTTTATATGTAAAAAATTAATATAGCGGGTTTTGAAAAAGTAACTTTAGCTAGCTTTTTTTAACTTTTCGAGTTTTCTCTTCCATGAAGATTGGTCTACTTCTTTTTTACAACGTCTTCCACTAGGCAGCGAAACTACCACGTGTTTTCTAAGTTCATTAGAAGATGGAGACTTTTGAACTTGTATGAATACGTACAATAAATATTATAGCGACTTTTAAAAGTGTGTATATACATACAGTAAGTATTGTAGCGACCTTTGCTAGAGTAGCTAACATTTGATGCTATTTTTTTCAGAATATATAAGGATTTTGCACTGTATTGTTAGGGGACATGAATCTACTTTATATACTGGTACGTTAACCACCAAAAACTAAAAATCGAAAAAAAAATTTACATAAAGCACTTTGCAAGTGGACTACTCATATAAGATGCGAATGCAGTTAAAGTTCTTTGAAGGTAATATTGAAGTAGTTCTTAAAATTAGTATACGCACATATGTATGTATTTATGCTGATGCGTTTCCACGGTGAAATTATAAACAGGTGAAGCAATAAAACAGCTTTATCGCTTTATTTTCGTAGCATTCGGCTTTCTTATACAAATTTTTAAAGGCTAATTTTCAAATAAAATAGTGTCAAATCTTTCATCTCGCTCTTATTACTACACCTGGTATAATTTCACCATGATGCGTTTCAATTGATGCTAATTTGTAGTAAACATAACACTCGCACTTCAAAGGCTTAATTTATTTGTTTACAGTTTTTTGACATTATAACTAGCTACAAAAGAGTTCGAGCCAGTCACTACTACCTTATCAAATATGTCTTGACAATACCTGTAATTATTGTACTATGGGTAGCATGGTACAATTATTACAGGTATTGTCTTCCCAGAGAGCGCATATTCCGATCTGCCTTATTTGAAATATATCACTGTTTCCCGCACAACGGCGTCGTAAGTGTTGTATTGTATCTGCTGCTTACTTGTATACCAGCCCTGCTTTTACAACAAAGCGTGCCAAAGCTTTCTAAAGCTGTCGGTTTTACAACCACTTTTTACTCACTTAAATAAATAGCTTATTGAAACTGAAAATAATTTAAATGAGAATTAAATAAAAAATTAAATTAAAGTTAATTTCCACTTAAAGAGTTTGGTGAAACTGGCTGTTAAAGTTTGCCGTTTCTCAAGTGCGGCTTCTATATTTTTTATCTTTACTTTTGCTTTCATTTTGACTAAGGCTGAGTTTCTCCATCATTTGTACTGAGCGATTTTGAAAGCTTTGGCACGCTGTGTTATAAAAGCAGGGCTGGTATACAAGTAAGCAGCAGATACACAAAATTGTGGTGTGTGTATATTGATCAGCTGATTAAACGTGTAACATGTCTGAGTGTGGTTATTCTGATTTAATTTTTATTTAAGGGAAGAGCATAGGGCACTTAAATTAAAATTAAAAACAAATCAAAATTGATTGGTGACACCGAAAATTCGAAAAATAAAGCAATTTTCACATAAATGAATCTGGTGAAACGCAGCCTAATTCTGTTAACAGTTGATTTGTTTATTTTAAACTCATCACATATCACTTTAACGGAAACCCCACTTTTTAGTTTTTCCAGAATACTGGTAGGTAAGTCAAAGAAAGGCGAAAAATTCAAATTTTATGTGCGTGGCATGCACAAACAAAGTATGTTGTAGGTATTGAGGTTAAATTGTTTTGAAGTTGCATTTATAAAGGTTACAATGTTTTGCTTTAGAGACTTGCTTTAATCAAGGAATTGCACGCATTGAGGGTTGCGGCCATGATTCAATAATGAAAGGTTTCGTAAGTAGCTTTTTTCTAAAATTTGACACTCCCACCCGCAGGGATGGGTTTTGAAAGTAGGATAAAAAGGGGTCCCCCCTTCAATCACATTTCCTAAAATGGTAGCTAAATTCCACAAAAAGGTGGTAATAATAGTGATTAAAATATTTAATTTAAACGAGCTTATTTACATCGAATATATCTCTTGATTGTTATTTAAAATAAATATATATGTATATGTACATATATACCAAAGTTGCGTACGTCAGACGGATGGATGTGGTTTGCCAATATTATACTGCGTTGAAGTCTCATTCGGGAGTGTAAGTCAATACCTAAATACCTTTGTTGACTCATTTACCAGAACCATTGCGCGCTTTACCTTACAGCGACTGACAGAATCAATAGATATCCACGAGTGTCGACAAATACAACTACATGCTCGGCATATAAGGAAATTTCGTCTCTTTAGCCTACATTGAATTTCTGTAGTCCAACGAATCTCACCCATTTTGACTTGTTGTCGCCAGCGAATGCAGAACAAACATTTCTTCAAATTTAAAAAGTAAAAAATTCAATACTAAAAATTTAAAATTGCTCTTAAAGCTTGCAAAGAAATTTGGAAAAGAAATATCACTGTTTTTGTTTTTAGGAGTAGGGTCATTGAAAAAATTAGATTGAGGGAAAGTTTTTCTTACAAAACCTTTCATTATTGAATCATGGGTTGCGGTTATCGTGTACGCAATGTAAATATTTTTCATCGGATAAACAGAAATTAAGTTACGAACAATTATAAGGCTCAACCTATGAAAAGCGCGTTTTGAAAAAAAAAATGGTTTTGAATTTTTTTTGTATAAATGTCCAACAGCAAAATTCCGGCGAAAGGGCTTGAATTCAGGTGCAGCGGAGTGGAAGCGCGCACTGCTTACCACTACACCACAGCGGCCGCCGGTCTTGGTGAATACTTTACCAAATTATTATTAATNCAGTATAGAATAAAATATGGAAATATGGTCCATATGGTTTCTGAACCCTCCATTTTTTATTTAAAAGAAAGAACATTATGCTGGATTTCAACTAGGCATTAAATGGCAAAAATGATAAATGACCAAGTTTGGCATTAAAAAAGAATCGTGCCATTTCCACATGGTATTCTTTTTAAACGCCAAAAATTTTTTTGCCATTTCAATACCTTGTGGGATTCGGCATTATTTTCATACTTGATGCACTCATCTAGATATAAATATGCACATACATAGATAATTTGAATGTTTTTTCACCCGATTTTAAAAATCAAAAACATGCATACTAGGGCTGATGATACCCGGGTTCCCGGGTAAATCGGGTAATGCCCGGGTTACCCGGGTACCCAATTATCCGGGTATTACCCGATTTTCCCGGGTAACCCGGGCATTACCCGATTTACCCGGGAACCCGGGTATCATCAGCCCTAGTATGCATGTTTTTGATTTTTAAAATCGGGTGAAAAAACATTCAAATTATCTATGTATGTGCATATTTATATCTAGATGAGTGCATCAAGTATGAAAATAATGCCGAATCCCACAAGGTATTGAAATGGCAAAAAAATTTTTGGCGTTTAAAAAGAATACCATGTGGAAATGGCACGATTCTTTTTTAATGCCAAACTTGGTCATTTATCATTTTTGCCATTTAATGCCTAGTTGAAATCCAGCATAATGTTCTTTCTTTTAAATAAAAAATGGAGGGTTCAGAAACCATATGGACCATATTTCCATATTTTATTCTATACTGCTGTATTCCACTGGTCTACATAAGTTATGTTTCGGTTGTACACCGATTGTTTTTGTAGCACTGTGTAATTTTTGGTGGTTTTAGTTTGGTTTGAAGCTTTAAAGTTGGCTTAATTATTTCATACTAACAAAAGCATCATATAATTATCATTGTACACAAATTTATTTCGAGCTAATTTCTAACAAATTTTTAATTATTGTATTAACTACACCTTTTGAATATCTTATTTTTAGCTAGACTTTGAACAGTATAGAATGGTTAAAGAAGCGCTTCAAGAACGAGCATCTATGCTTGAATCAGCACCACATCTTGCTCATCCTTTACCAATAATGTTGCCTGTGTATCAGTAAGTAATATTGGGTTATATGCTTGCCAAGCGTACTTATTTTTTAAGCTTATAGTTACTGTATACTTACGAATGCATAGTATATGTATGTATTCAGTAAATTAATGTAATTTACTTTTGCACATTTGCTAGTGAATGCGCCTATGCTTTGTATTATTGTGCTCATACTTATTACACTGTGAAACAAAAATAAACTTAAAAACCCAAGAGTGCGCATAGATGTTGGCCATACGAACAATGCCTCATACTTAGTTTTACTAGATCAAGAGAAAAAAAAATTGCATGATCCAAAAAAGTATAGCGCCCAATTTTTTTGCCCCCAAATTTTAAAAATTCATCAATGTTTAGCCTATATTTGCTTTGTATGCTATTGTCACAAATATAGGCTAAAAACGATAAACTTTTAAAATTTGTAGAAAAAAAATTTGGCCGATATACTCATATTTTTGGATCATAACAACTTTTCCTTGAGAACAAAATAGTTAAAATAGGAAAGTTATGTTAATTTTCTGGTAGGTCTTGTGGAGTAAGAATCAAAATACGAAATTTACAAACACCCCTAAAATCTTGACGTCCCCTTAAAAACCGTCTTTCCGTATTTTTGCACGCTTCTAAGTCTTTAAATTAGTGCATTATTAACCGGGTTTCAGTTTCCCACCGGTTTTAAAAAGAAGAAGGTTGGAGCTTTCGAAAGATATGTATAAAATTTTAGATCTGTGCGTATTTGCCCAGCAAACAAGATTATGTTGCACATTTTTAAATTTTTTTAAAAATCGATTCAAAACTGACTGAGTTAGAGTAGTGAGAGTAGTGATGCTAAATGCCAAAATGCCAAAAATGTTATTTTATTTTTTAATGGTTGCTTAATCTCTTTTTTTTTAATTCAGCATCATCCGTTTCTCCATGTAGTGAACAGCAATATTCTGAAATAATTTTTCATGGATAAGTTGAAAAACTCAGTCAGGTTTGAATCGTTTTTGAAAAAATATTGTTTACTGAGCAAATACACAAAGATCTAAAATTCTATACATATCTTTCTTTTTAAAACCCGTAAAGCTGCCTACACTCACCGACGTGTACGTATGCCGTGTCTGTTTGACGTAACAACATATACAATTTACTGTTGATAGAGAGAGAGAGAAGTACGCGTAAACGTCGCACGTACACGGTGGTGACTTTTCATTTACATGGCGCTAAGTTTGATCGTACGTAACGTACTTATAAGAGCACCATGTAAATGAAAACTCACCACCGTGTACGTGCGACGTTTACGCGTACTTCTCTCTCTCTATCAACAGTAAATTTTATATGTTGCTACGTCAAATAGACACGGCATACGTACACGTCGGTGAGTGTGGGCAGCTTTACGGGTTTTAAAAAGAAAGATATGTATAGAATTTTATATCTTTGTGTATTTGCTCAGTAAACAATATTTTTTCAAAAACGATTCAAACCTGACTGAGTTTTTCAACTTATCCATGAAAAATTATTTCAGAATATTGCTGTTCACTACATGGAGAAACTGATGATGCTGAATTAAAAAAAAAAAAGAGATTAAGCAACCATTAAAAAATAAAATAACATTTTTGGCATTCAGCATCACTACTCTCACTACTCTAACTCAGTCAGTTTTGAATCGATTTTTAAAAAAATTTAAAAATGTTCAAAAAAATTTTGTTTGCTGGGCAAATACGCACAGATCTAAAATTTTATACATATCTTTCGAAAGCTCCAAGCTTCTTCTTTTTAAAACCGGTTTACGCGTACTTCTCTCTATCAACAGTCAATTTTATATATTGCTACGTCAAACAGATACGGAATACGTACACCTCAGTGAGTGTGGGCACCTTAAGAAACTGAAACTTGGTTAATAATGAACCAAGTTACAGACTTACACTGAGGAAAATAACGAATAGTAAAAATGAATATGTTTTATTTGATTATCGATTAAAAGTGTTTGTATTTAAAGATTATACTTTAATACCAAAATTTAGCACGCACTTATAAAACGTGGTCAAAAGTAGTCTATGTTCAACGCAAATATTCAATGCAATTAATTATTGAAATTATGAATTTTGCACTTCACGGGTGCTTTTTCATAATTAAGAAATTGTATGTACACCAAGCATGCACGGCGGGGACAAATGTGTTAACACATACACACATTCAGCTATGGCCAACCACTTAGCGCACCTGTACCTCAAAGCCAAATCCGCTAAAAAATCGGGATGAAGATACTTTTATCAAAACAATTTTATGTAAACGTATTTTCGCGCTTATTACTTTATACAATCAATATTAAAAAGTTAAATATAATTCACTGATAAATCTCTTTAACTGAATAACTATTCATATGAAATACCTTGGTCACACATATAGCGTATTTAGAAGAAGTTTCGTGGCCATTAAAGAGGTAAAATTTCAAATCATAATTTATATTAAAAAACTACTTACTTCTTCAGTATTTTATATTTATTATATTCCAGATTTTTATTTACTCGCTCACCTCCTCGCCTCGACTTGCACAAGCTTCCCCATATTCCGCTTGGGAAGGGGTAACACGCTTCAGGACAACGTGCAAATTCAAAAGGAAGTTTGCGTTCATATTTTAAAGATAACGTCCATCAATAAAATTAAAGTCAAAACTCAGCACTGGTTATTCCGGGGGCGCGGAGGTGAGGGAGTAAATACAAATCTGGAATAAAATACAAAACACTGAAGAAGTAAGTACTTTTTTAACATAAATTATGATTTGAAATTTTACCTCTTTAATGGTAGTCAGTTAAGAGATTTATCAGTGAATTATATTCACTGGCCGCTGTGGTGTAGTGGTAAGCAGTGCGCGCTTCCATTCCACAATGCCTGGGTTCAAACCCTGGTCAAAGCAACATCGCAAAAATATAGAAAAAAGGTTTTTTCTTAACAGCGGTCGTCCCTCGGCAGGCAATGGCAAACCCCCGAGTGTATTTCTGCCATAAAAATATAATCGCCGTTCGGAGTCGGCGTAAAACTGTCGGTCCCTCCGCTTTGTGTGGCAACATCAAGGCGCACGCCACAAATCGGAGGAGAAGCTCGGCCAAACACTAACATATGTGTAAGCGCCAATCTATTATTATGTTATTATTATTATTATATTCAACTTTTTTATAATGGTTGTACATGGTTGAGAGGGGGACATTTTGCGTACTGGCATATTGTTGCCGCCACAAAGCAGTTGCACTGCCAAGTGCGGTTCCTATTTTGTCGTTTATACCAACTATATGTGTAAATATCAGTTAATAGTTATTCATAACAAAACTAACGGTTTAAATTACTAAAGTACTTGCTAAAATCGAGAAAATCAGGACATTTTTAGCGCAACTCGCACACTTTTTATAAAAGGTCTGGACCGGTCAGACCTAAAGCATGGGGTTTTCATACGTTTATTTGTAGGTTCTGAGGAATGAAAAGGTAGATATTAAACAGATGGGCCAGTTACCAAATTGCGAGAAAAAGGCTGCTCTCAACTGTAACTGAATTTCGCGTATTTTATAAAAAGAGGAAATTTTCTTATGGTAGTCATTGAGCGGTACTTTTTTTACATTTGTGGGTATAAAATATACTTCTTTCTTTCTTCAGAAGAAGCATCCAATTGGTCAAGGACAATGTGCTACTTATCATTTCTGAAAAATCGGCTCACAGTGGGGTAATCGAGCCTGAAACTGGAGATCAATTCATACGTACATTTAATTTAAAATATTTTGATGTATTTGTATATCTAGCACCAAGTAAAGTAAAAAAAGACAAATCCGAAAATAGTTTAGAGGCAACATTTTTTTACAACTTTACTTGTAGTTCTTATAAATAATTTGTATTATGACTAATAATTTGTTAAAATCATAATCATCATTAATTACAATCTTAATATCATCACGATCATTATCATAATAATCTTTATCATCATCTTCATAACTATTGTCATCGTCACTTTACGGAAATACTACTTTCAAAAGTTTTCTTCAAAGAGCAGATTAATTCACCCACGTTTCCAAGTGATGTAATAACAACTGTTTTGTTGATTTTTCATGAAAAGGTAAACATCATTGTCCTTTATAGGTAATTTTTTATATATTAATGTATTCGAATTGTAAAAATTGTCTCTATGTTTTTTAAGCTTAGAACGTAGTTTAAAAAAATATAACCTTTAATAAAAACAGTCATCATCTTACGTCATTGTCATCGCTATCAACATCTTCATCATCACTATAGTTCTCCATAATTATCAAATGTTTTGCTTCTTTCGGCAAATCCTTCAATTTTTTTGGGGTAGTTTTCTAATATTTGATATAACACAGTCGGAACTGATCAAAAGTCTATTGAATATATCTTCCTTCATCTTTTTTCTGCTGCACTTGCGAGACAAATAGAAAACATTTGTAGGTCTTAAGGTCTTTGTTTCGTGTTACCAGAGCTTCTTCTGACAGTTGACCATAGGTAACAAAGCGTGGGATATTATCTGTGACCCATGGATGAAATTTTTGTGGAGTGTTGGGGCATTTTGTCATTATCCGTCTAGCCGTAACTGTGATAGTTAAAAATATCATCACTATCATTATTTCTATTCCCTGCACATGTTATTCGTACATAGAAATAACAATACTGCATATAAACAATAACAAGGTTTACAATTAACACTAAAAATATGCAATATCAGTCTTCACTGTTTCACATACACCCTATAAATCATTGAACAAAAAAATAACACCATTCCAAGGGCCAGTTTTTCAGTGCATGGCTGTGGTTTAAACTTAGTTCAAACGCTCGAGCTGGCTGGCTTAAACTAAGATTACAAAAAGGCACAAAAAAAGTATAGATATATTTTAGACTGCATCAGCAAAAAAAGTTGAAGTTTTTTCGGCGGGATTACAAAATTTATTATATTTGAAAATGTCCACCAAAATATTTCGGAAAAATATTAAGGTCCAGCTCACGTAGACCGATTTGAAAATGCCTCCAAAAATGGAGTTTTTATGAATGAAAATAGTTTCTCCAAGAACTTTTTGATAAAAATACCCTCAGATGACAAAACAGATTAAGCTTAAAAATCTACATACAAATATTTAAAAATCTTTTCTACGGAATCGTAATAATGAGATTTTTGGTGCTGTTTTTTTTACTTTTTCCAACGATTGATTTACGAAAAACTTTAATAACTGGGCCAAAACTATTGTTATTTAGACTTACAGGGTCTCAGTAGAAATGTATTTTCCCACCCTTTTTATTTCTGTGCAAAAAATGATGTCGCAATTTTTATTTATTTTTTTTCCACATGGACTACGTGGGTAACAAGGACCACCTAGTTATCTTGAATTTCAGTAGTGGAATCCTCCGTTATTGTCGTTTGATTTCTTCGTCTATTCCCACAAGCTTCTTCAGTTTGAATTTGTCGTTCAGTAAGTGCGGATATTCGGGCAATAGTGATTTTTAACCGACTTCCAAAAAAGGAGGAGGTTATCAGTTCGTCGGAATATTTTTTTTTTTTATGTATGTTACCGCATAACTTTGGACCACGTCAACCGCTTTCGATAATTCTTTTTGCATCGGAAAGGTAGTGTCTCAGAGGTGATCCCATACTAATCTGGTTGAGATCCGATCAGTGGATCATGAGATATATATATATATATATATTTTTTATATGGGAGTTGAAGTCGGTTTTTTTTTTTGCTAAAAATTACTAGTTGTAAAATAGTGGTTGCTGATAATTATATGTGCGAAAGTGAATTTGACGTTTTTATTTAAAATTTATTGTGCAATTTTAAATTTTTGCTAATTTTAAATGGTTATAGTTTAATAAATATAGTTAATATTGGAATTAAACTCTGTTATATCGCCGGCACATATTGAGGGTAATATGGACTACCACGATAGAGGCTAATATGGACTAGTGGTCTTATTACCCGCAGAACAATTCTTGCTCTTTTAGCTCGATTATCTTTGAGTTCATAAAGATCTTATTAATGTAGAATATGGCTCCTGGTAAGGCCAAAAATTGGAATCCCGAGGACATGAAAAAGACGATCACAGCGGTGCGATCTAATACCTGCGGCTATCTAAAAGCAGCTAAGGTGTACAATGTTCCGAAGTCAACTTTAATAAGGCTAGCGTTAAAGAACGACACCGAAATAGAAAAGGTCGTAAACACAAAATTAGGGCGCAAACCAGTTTTTCCCGAAAATTTAGAAAAGATGTTGGTGGATTACGTTTTGACGATGGAATCGAAATTATTTGGTCTAAGCAGAATGGATGTTAAGTACTTAGCCTATCAACTAGCTGAAAAAAATAATGTTATGCACCCATTTTCAAAAGAAAATCAGCTTGCGGGTAAGGATTGGCTGCGCGCTCCAACGGGAACTTCATTGGCAAGAGCACGAGGTTTCACAAAAGATAATGTGAATACCTTTTTTGATATCCTTGAAAAGGAAATGGGCAATTTTAATTATTCAGCCAACAATGTTTTTAACGTTGATGAAACAGGCATAAGTGTCGTTCCATCAAAATTACCCCAAGTATTGTCAAGAAAAGGTAAAAGGCAGATTGGTAGCCTTACTTCTGGAGAGAGGGGATCTACGATCACAACTATTGTTTGTATGAGTGCAGGTGGAATATTTGTTCCACCACTATTTATAATTCCACGCAAGAAACGCTCAGATTTGTTAAAAGGAGCGCCGCCAGAATCAATATACGAATGTCATCAATCCGGTTGGGTTCAAACATACATTTTTACAATATGGTTTCGGCACTTCATAAAACACGTAAAACCATCAGCTGCTTCACCAGTATTGCTCGTCTTGGATGGTGATTCGAGTCATACAAGTAATATTGAGCTTGTTGATTTGGCTAGGGAAAATCACGTATCTATCGTATCCATCCCTCCACACTCAAGTCACAAAATACAGCCGCTAGATAAAACTTTCATGGGACCTCTTAAGAGTTATCTTTCGGAAGAAATACGTGTTTGGATGCGTTCGAACGGCAGAGCTTTGACACCCTTCGATATGGCAGAGCTATATGGAAAGGCCTATTTGCGAGTTCACAGTGGGAAAATCGCAATTAATGGATTTCGCACAACCGATATATTTCCTCTGAACCGATATATATTTCGCGACGATGAGTTTTTGGCTGCCGACGATGTAGCATCGCATTCTCCTCCTCGAGAGTATGAAAGCACTTATGAAGTACCAGAGGAAATACTAAATAACGAAATCATTGTAGAGTGTCCGCATCCAATAAACGATATTTGTAATGGAAATTTAAATCGTTCAGTTCTAAGCGAATCCAACAGACGCCAGAATATTGATTCTAATGAACCCAGCAC
The DNA here is from genome assembly GCF_001687245.7 of Rhagoletis zephyria. Classification (NCBI taxonomy): domain Eukaryota; kingdom Metazoa; phylum Arthropoda; class Insecta; order Diptera; family Tephritidae; genus Rhagoletis; species Rhagoletis zephyria. The sequence goes on along the minus strand of NW_016157170.1, from coordinate 394,053 downwards.
CTCCAAGGGAATTATTAAAAAACTAAATTTTGCAAAAGAAAAGTGTACAGGTACGACTGCTTAAATAAAGATTTTGATTCACTTTTTAAAACTTTCGTGCTCTATTTTCATTCAAGCACCCAAAAAACACCAAGATAATTCTAGTCAACCCAACACTTCCAAAGCACTTATGAAAAAAATTAATTCAGAAAGAAAAATGTGCAGGTAAAGTTGCTGAAATCAAGGTTTTGATTTGACATTTATAGATGTCATTTCATTCTTTATTTTTATTTCAGGAAAAGGGAAGAAAACAAATTCCTCATCCTCTTCGGACTGGGATGACAATTACAGTGTCCGTGACGAATCTGACGGCGAAATTCTAGAATTTGTAAACGCAGCTGAGAAAGAGGATGCAAAATGCCTATATTGCTCTACGTTTTATTCTGAAGATCGGTCTGGTGAAATATGAGTTCAATGTGTCTCTTGCAAAAATTGGAGCAATGAGGAATGTGCTGGTTGTGAACAAGAGCTCTTTATATGCGACATGTTTACACAATAATCACTTCGGCTAATATGGACTACCTGGTCCATATTACCCTCCAAAATTTTTTTTCCGCACTTATGGGTATTTTTACGTTTTTTCAATTTATAATATATTTTAAGTTTGGAGTTATTGTTTCACAAAAAAAAATAAAAATTAATTGTTGTTCGAAGTTAATCACATAAATTTGATTGTATTATTGCATGTATTTGGTGAACTATTTAGAAAAAAAAGATTGGTGGTCCATACTTGCCTACTTTACTCTACCAACACATCTTAATTTAACTCGGAATGACGCTGACGGACAGAGTTTATTAGCAAAGAAATAAAAAGGGTGACAAAATACCTTTCCAAGTCTAAATCGCAATAGCTTATGTTCAGTTATTCATTTTTCTAATGCCAATCTTTGAAAAAAGTTAAAAAACAGCATCAAAAATATCATTATTACGATTACGTTGAAATTTTTTTTTAAATATTTGTATGCAAATTTTTTAAGCTTAAACCGTTTTGTCATTTGAGGGGATTTTTTTAACTCTTTAAGAAACTATTTTTATTCATAAAAAACTCCATTTTTGAAGGTATTTTCAAATGGGTTACATGAGGTAAATCTTGATATTTTTCCGAAATAATAGATTTTATAATGCCAATGGAAAAACAGTACCGATATTTTTTTTGTATGGCGAGTGATGCAGTTTAATATATATATATTAATAAATAGTAACTAAGCAAATAACGAAGACAATAACAATATTACTTTCTTGTTTGTTTGTACTTATTTTGCACGTGTTATATTTGGTTTTGTCCTACCTCGAGAATTTCGTGTATATTTCACCAACCAGTTTATATTATATAAATCGATATACTGAAAAAGTGCGCAAACATCCAGCAACTTTTTTTTACAGAATGCAACTATAATCTCCAAGGTATATGTAAATGAAAACACTTTTGCGTGATCCCACCTATTTCACAACTATATGTCTACTTATATAGTCGAAACCCCTTGTTTTTATCCTTTCTATAAAAAAATAAAATAATATACTTAGAACCACAGTAAAAGAAAAATAAGATCACTATGTATTGCCTAAATACCGGAACAAGAAGGTTCTATTGCAGTTTTGATATATCTTTAAAGAAAACTCAGAAATTGCTTGGAAATATGAAATATTAAATCTCGTTTTTCACTTTGCACACACTCAAAGGAAAAAGTGACGACTTTAAGAGTAAATTGCAAGAAAACGTAAAATTTTTAGCAAAGTATTTGATTGCATATTGATGTAGAATTTTATTTACTTTCATTTGGTTCTAAAAACTTCTTGGGCTTTGATTTTAATTTTTTGAATTAATCTCCAATTTCGATATCAATTACCCCACTTTGGGGCTTGAGAAAACGCGTGATTAGAGCGTAATATTTTGTGTTTATGTATTTGGGTATATGTAAAAAATGCTCACCTCTTAAAATTATTTTAGTGGTCAGTACTGGATAATCCTTACTAATATAAATGCGAATGGTTTGCTTGTTAGGCTTTAACTACTCAACCGATCATAATGAAATTTCGCACACTAGTGTCATTTAGCCCAACTGAAATTAGGGGATAGGAATGAAAAAATTCCTGTTTTTTGCATATCTTATATATTTTACAATAAATCAATATCATTTTTAAAATTTTAGTTTTACAACCATTTATATTTAGTTTGAAATCTCTTGACATAAAATTACCCTTAATAATAAAGTATTCCGAATATCTTCTCGAATAGCCAAGCGGCCATTAAGGCACTCTCTTCTACCTCTGTTAGATCTCAATTAGTTGAGGACTGTCGGAGAAAGCTGGCCTATATCTCTGACCAATACGAAATTACCCTAATACGGGTCCCGAGACATAGGGACATTTACGGAAACAAGGCAGCGGACGAACTAGCAAGGGGCGGCTCCGCACTAAATGTGTGGCACGCAAAAATTACAGAAATTTATCACTTGGAGGACAAGCAGAGGTAGAACCGTACAGGATCGTACGTAGAAGATACCTACAAACTTACTGCAGTGTGCACAGAGTACTGGCCCGTTGGGGTAAAAACCGAAAGGATTGGATTGCCCTTCCAACAGGTTCTGTTGCAGTTGCTATGCCCAACTTAAAATAGACAGTCGAACACTTCCTGTGCGACTGTCCAGCCCTCGCAAGGATAAGGCTTAAGACACTCGGCAAGCCATTCCTGCTGCCTCTCTCTGAATGACGTACTGAAATTCACTAAAGCCACCAAATGGCTGTGGATGGTACGAGTTGTGGAATCAAAATGGCAAATTTGCTAGTTGCTTGTCACCAGGTTGACAATCCACTTCAACCAACCAAACATCCACCTGAACTACTATTAAACACAAACAAAATACAATAGAAAAAATTGCCGGACACCGAGTTACCGAATACCGAGCTCGGTGTGAAGACCCATATTGTTTCTTACGTTTCATTTGATATCGAAATTTACCAAATATCTATATATAAATACGCCACAAGAAAATTTTGCAATACCTTTTTTGAAGGCACCGTTCGCTCGATTTTAATGAAACATACACCGCTTTATAGGATATATTTAACTTCCTCTAATCCAGAAATGTTAATCCCGATACATAGGGGGTGTAGCTTCTGACATATAGAATAAAATGTGAAAATCACTATATCTCATAAACCAATTATGCAGGGGAACCGAAACTTAGCACAGATGCCATAGATTGTAAATATCCAACTTACGGTAAAAAATGGTAGGTACTGGGAAAGTGGGCGTCGCACTTCCCATACAAACTGAAATTCTCATATCGCTTATCTCTGGAACCACTTTTGCTAACGTCTGAAATTGGAAACAGCAACATATGTTGTCAATACCGTACTTTCGGCGAAGAGTGGTAGATTTTGGAAAAGGGGTCGTGGCGCCGCACATAAAAACTGAAATTCTCATATCGCTTACCTCTGGAATCACTTATGCTATCGTCCTGAAATTTTACACAGCTATTTTTTATTACAATACCGTACTTTCGGCGAAGAGTGGTAGATTTGGTAAGGAGGGCTTGGCGCCGCCCATACAAACTGAAATTGTCATCGCTTATCTCTGGAACCGCTTATGCTAACGTCCTGAAAATTGACACATCAACATATGTTGTTGTAATTATGGCGAAGAGTGGTCGATTTTGGAAAAGGGGGCGTAGCACCGCCCATACAAACTGAAATTCTCATATCGTTTATCTCTGGAACCACTTATTATAAGGTAATGGAATTTTATTCACCTACATCAATAATCATTCAAGAGGGAACCATTTTCTCCCAAATTTTAAAATCGCATGGAATGATTGTTGTTTTGTGCAAACGTTTTTAGAAGGATCAGTGCGTTTGTCTTCCGATAGGTGGCGCAGGGTCTGAGAGCTATCCTAAAAAATCATATTTATGATCAGATTTGTTTCACTTTTAAAACACTTATTAGTAACATAAAATTTGGTGAAACTTGGTAGTCCAGTCGGGTGATGAAAAAATATTTTGCTTTGGTCAAGTTCTGACAAAAACCCGCGTGAAATCGCCGTTAGAGAAGGAAATATTATCTTTTGTTGTAAATCTTCAAGATACTTTCTCAACCGTAAACGATTCTGATNGATATTTACCTCCTCGACGAGTTCCGCTTTTAGTCTGTGTTTGCAGGAGGTTAGAGGTATGCCCGCATTCTGAGCAGAATTGGCTTCAGATAATTCCGTCCTCCTCCTTCCCAGCTCGTCGGCTAGGCAGTTGCCAGGATNTGGGCAATTTAGTTTTTAACCTCCAAGAGGCTCTCAGACAAATATGAAAGAAAAACTAATTTACAGTCTGATTTGGTATATGTTCGACATATTAGTCAGTGAAGAACTTCTCATCTATACATAAAAATACATATGCATACTTTTTATATATAAAAATCGAGGTTCCTTTTTCGGTCAAATTTCAAAAGCTACTGAAGAAATTTGGAGGAGACTTGGTAGAATTAGCATTAATCAATCCGGTATTAACGTTCATAATTCGATTTTAAGTTTTCCTATAAATTCGCTATAAATTATGCTGGTGGTGGTAGTAATTCGCATAAAGGAGTTAGTATCGGTGACAGGTAGAATTCAAAAGTGTATGAAAAAAGATGTCGAATTTCGACAACTGGGCGATACTAGTTATTACGTTTATAAAAAAACGATCTCTGGTTACGGTTCAAACATCAGCCAGGGGAATGGATAACATTGGATGGTGTCCAAACGGTAAATTTTTTGTTGCTGTTGATATGCGCATGTTTATATGTATAAATACATACATACTACATTATTTTGTTGCTATCCTACCTATTTCTCCCCAACATAAACATATGTACATATGAAGCTTAGCCGCGAATAACATTGGGAAACTCGCGCTTCGGATATGGACAGCTTGTAGTTAGCATAAACGAACATAGCGACACTGGATTTTTAAGAACGTTGCGAGAAGCATGGAAAAAATTTCGATGAAAAAAATATTTTTCTCGGGTTCAAAACTATCCTATCTTTTAAGTTGGAACCAACAATACACACCCACAAAATTTCATTGAAATCGGTTAAGCGGTTTCGGAGATTTTAAGTTAGAACCAACAATACACACCCACGAACTTTCATTGAAATCGGTTAAGCGGTTTCGGAGATTAGCGTAAACGAACACAGTGACACGGGCTTTTTATATATTAAGATAAGCACGATGCGAGAAGCATAGAAAAAATGTCGATGAAAAAAAAAACAATTTTTTTCTCTGGTTCACAACTATCCTATCATTTAAGTTGGAACCAAAAATACACACCCACAAAATTTCATTGAAATCGGTTAAGGAACATAAACATATGTACATATGAAACGTAGGTGCGAATAACATTGGTAAACTCTCGCTTCGGATATGGACAGTTGGTAATTAGCATAAACGAACATAGCGACACGGGATTTTTAAGAACATTGCGAGAGGCATAGACAAAATTTCGATGAAAAAGTATTTTTCTCGGGTTCACAACTATCCTATCTTTTAAGTCAATATCCTATCTAAAAAGTCGAGGACATTCGCCGAGTTCAAATCGTCTAAACAATCTAGAAAGTATTTGTTGAAGAATCGGTTGCGCGTGTTGGCCATGGCTAAGATAGTGTTCAACGGTCTCCACCTCTTCCTCGTCCCTGCAACTGCGACAAAAATCGTTGGTGGGGTATCAGAGCCTTTTTCCGTGTGTGCCCATGAGGCAGTGTCTGTTGATTACTCCGACTACTAATCTGAGAGAGGAGCGGTCCAGCCGGGTAAGAGCTATGGATCGCTTTACATCAATCTTTGGTCAAATTTGCCTGGTAGTATGGCAAGTGGTTTCCACAGCCCACCTGATATTTACCTCCTCGACGAGTTCCGCTTTTAGTCTGTGTTTGCAGGAGGTTAGAGGTATGCCCGCATTCTGAGCAGAATTGGCTTCAGATAATTCCGTCCTCCTCCTTCCCAGCTCGTCGGCTAGGCAGTTGCCAGGATTGTCCCTATGTCCAGGGACCCATACAACAGTCAAGGAGCATTTTGATGCCAACAGGTTGAAAATCTTCCTGCATTCTATAGCTACTTTGGGCGTTGTTCCGTTAGAATTGAGAGATTTGATAGTAGCCTGGCTGTCAGAATAGATAGCAATAGGCTTTCCTGGAGGGGCAGAGGTTATGAGCCACTGAGCCGCCTCCATTATGGCTTGAAAAACACTACAATGGGCCGGGAACCAACAATACACACCCACAAAATTTCATTGAAATCGGTTACGCGGTTTCGGAGATTAGCGAAAACGAACACAGTGACACGGGATTTTTATATATTAAGATATGTATTTTATTTTGAAGTGAATTGTTTTCGTAATTTTCTTGTTAAAATCCATGTGTTATTTATTTTTGTATCGGCAACCATTTATTATAGCGCATATTTTAGATTTTTTAGTGCTTGAGATTCCGAGCCCTAATAATGACGTCCGCAACATCCGTACCTTGATAAAAACATAGTAAGGTAAAACTGTTCTCTCAATTCGTCGGCCATGATATTTTTTTTGAAGTTTGCCAGCATTTTAAAATCATATAAAATTGAGAGTAAAAAAAGAAATTGTTCAAAGTTTTTTCTGTGTGAGATTGAAAATGTGAATGTGTGTGTGAGATTGTATTTAAAATTTTAAAATTAAGTTGCTTGCAAACGTCAAGAAATTTAAAAGTACCTCCCAGCAATTCTACCGTTATATATTTTTATCATGATTCGTTAGGAAACAATTTTAAAGATATGGTTTAAATTAAAAAATATCAGTTACACTGGTTATAATGTACTTCATTTAGGTTGACAAGTTCTTGAAATTTTTTTTATTGAAAAATCCCCATCTCAAAAGATTTTACAATATAGTAATAGCAAGGAAATATGTTATCATAAAAATGTTTTGTTTGTTCTCTACAGCAGTACAAGGCAACCGACGCACAGTGGGCGATTTGGGGGAAAGAACTTTCAAAATCAAATAGCGCCTCTCTGAGGCGAGATAAATCAACGATTTTTTCTTTAATTTATAGGATTTTTATTGTAGAATACGGTAAATTACAAAGAAATGTGACTCTGAAGATGCGCAATTCTAGGACTCATGGAAAGGGTGAGAATTAAAAAAAAACTTTAAAAAATAAAAAAAAAAATAACACGACTCGTAAATGAAATTCAACCAACGCGGAAGTATATGCTTTAAAATAAAACTAATATCAATAAAATCAATGGGGCCATTCCAGTGTTATGCGTGTTATATATGTTAAGCTAAGGAGTTTTTTGTTGATGTCATCAGATCTACATCGTTAATTCGATTTTCAAAATTGAGGTGTCAAATTAAAGGACTTGACCTTAAGATGTGCAATAAGGTTTTATTTTTTTGTAAAGAGTTGCCACCGGTTTAAAAATTAAATTCAAATTGTTTAATAAGGTTAATGAATTATGAGCACATTTTATTGCACATCTAAAGGCCAAGCCCTTTAATTTAACACCCCAATTTTGAAAATCGAATTAACGGTGTAGATCTGACGACATTAACAAAAAAATCCTTAAATAAAATAACACGCATAACGCTGGAATGACCCCATTGATTTTATTGATATTAGTTTTATTTTAAAGAATATACTTCCACGTTGGTTGAATTTCATTTACGAGATGCATCCTGCATTTAAAAAATAGTTTTTTTGCCTCAACTTCGCATTCGCAACTTTCGCTTTTTTTATTAGTTTTTCAATAAATTTATTCTGCGTTTGTATCACCTGCCCGTTGAATTGGTAAACAATTTTTTCCAACTGCTTTATTTTTTCCAAGAACTCACTCAAAGGCATAATCGTGTTCGTGCAAACCCCTTCTGGCACGCATAGCCCCAAAACAATGCTCCACAATGTCTTGATTAAACGGTACGTCAAGATATATTGAATAGCATACACGGTCTCGACGTACTGATATAAGTCCCGTAAAGAATTATTTGTGGTAAGAATGCCTTTTTGAAAAGGCAGCAAAGTGGTGTTTTTGCCACATCTCCTTCACGCATTCGTCCATTTCGGAGAGAATTTTTAACTGCTCCTTTACTTTTTGGCGGCGTGGTGCACTGTGATGTGGACTTCGGAAAGCTTGTGTACAATAGATACGTCGGACACAGATGTGTGAGTTATGAAATCAGCTATGGTCCGAGATGTCAGGTGGTCGCTTCGAAGCTTTATCCTGCCGTCATTGAAATGATTGCGGATGAGTTTAAGCTAATGTGGTGCCTCAGCGAAGACAAAAACTTTTCCACCGCTCACCGGATTCGTAAACAACGTTTTGTCTAATTGAAATACTAAGCTAGGCTACTTAAAATGCAAGTTTCATACCAATTATTCAATGTACCAGTGGAAACATCCAGCTCCTTCCAGGGAGCTAGATCTCCTAGAGAGGATAGCAATCAGTTTGTGCAAAATAGCTTTAGACATCTTACAATCGTACGCGCAAAACACAGGCTGCTTCCAGGAACGCTTGAGGCCTCGAGCAATTATCATTTGGACGTAATTGCTTTCATCTTATCGAATGCAAGGATGCATAACTTGTCTTCCGTAGCCATGTCATAACCGCTACGCATTGCCCCAATCAAAAAATTAAAAACACCGTCCTCGAACTTCACTTTCTGTATCCATTTCGGTGCTGTTGACTCGCTTGGAAGAGGATAACCACTTTTCAGCAAATGCGTATAGGCTTTGGGTCCAGCCGCATGGAGAGCTATAGCCGACGACATGTCTTTCTACGTCCAATGTATAGTCCTGGACGGGTTTTAAATTTTTCTCATCTGGCCTTCTGGAGAGAAATGCAAACCGCATGTATTTGCCTCGGGTGCTAACGCCACCCCGCAAGCTTCCGCCCAATTTTTTCTTTTCATTTCGTTTTTTGGAACATGGTACATCTTTACGCCTTCAGGCTTCCATGTGTTATGACATAAGGCACAACTTGCTTTAGGCATCTTGAGAAAATTAAAACGCAATTAAATATAGAAAACATAAACATATTTTCTGAAAAGTAAATTCTTTGAAAAAACATCTTCATTGGTTGCATTAAAATCATCTATTTATTTGCATAAAATAAATTATTTTACTTTATTTTAAAATTATTTAATTTAAGCCTTTAGTCCCATTTTTACTCTAATCTTTAAAATTAATTAGTTTAATATTGTTTGTTTTATTCTTAGAAATCATTTTTGGTTTCTTAAATAGTCAGCCAGAATATTCATGATAAGGGTGATTTTGATTACTTTAACAGGCCAGTTACGCATACTTGGCAATACATGAGATTTGTCTTATAAGGAATCTATTAAATGAGATTTGCGTTTAAGCGGTTACGAGGAATGTTAATCCCGGGATCCCGGGATCCCGGACTTTTTAAGGTCTCGAAATCCCCGGGATTCTTGGCAAGTAATCCCGGGATTTTCGGGATTTGTAATTTGCACGGATGGAAATAATAGAAACTCCTTTTCTTGACCAGTATTGACTATATTTCTTTTTTTATTTAATAATTAATATTTTTTTTATAAATGTCTAGCTCATTAATGCGATGGTAATTTTTAAACACAAATATCAATATATTCGCGAAACCATGGGCCAAATATAGTAAAAATGCGTTTTTAGTTGTTCACTCTGACGTTAGTAATTCAAAAATTATTTTAAAAAATTCAGAGAAATGTGATTAGAGAAGAAGTATGGGTATAAAATTAATGAGAAAATCCTCTAGAATTTAAACAGATTCAAGTTTCTGCCTGTGATCGGACTTCTACCACATTGTGGTAGATCTGTCACTTTTTTGAGCATCTACCACTCAAGGTCTGAAATCACATATTCGCGTTTTTGAGTACCTAGTTTTATTTTTGCTCGACATAATTTTCTTAATTTTAAGAGCAAAAATTGTCCAGCACGAAATACTATATGGTAACAAGAATGATATAATACAAGATTCCGCATTCCCGACGGCGATGAAATTTCTCAAGTAAAAGTAAACAAAGCCGAATGGAAGGATAAAATAAACTGCAAAATAGTAAATTTTCTCAATAATAAATTTTTCGACAGGAAACTTGGTTTGATTACGTTAAATTTTAAAATATAAGATTTTTGTGAAAGCATTAGCAAATTTCAATGCATCTAAAGTTTCTGAGGCGTTGTTTACATTTACGCTACAGCGTGATGTGATAGAATGAAACGCTGACAGCACTCCGCAGGGTTGCAAAAAAATTTATGTTCGAAAAATATTTTGATATGGAAGGAACCGCTTTACACTGTCAAGGAAAAAATTGCTAAAACTCAATGCACTTTGTTATAGTGAAATTAATTTTTTTTAGAGTATAATTATTTGCAATTTAGGTGAAACCTTACAGAATTTCTTTAATTTTTATACAAAGTTAGATCCAAAACCTGAGATTTTTTTCCAGATTCTACCACACAGAATTTTTTTTTAAGTCCGATCACTGGTTTCTGGTATAGATCTTGAAAATGTCATCTTTAAATTGTATCCTTGAAATTTCGCAATATTTGTTTTTTGAAAAAATTATACGTTAAGGGCCTATATAAACTCGATAACATCCTCGAATTTCGTTCTTCAAACTTTGTCCGCTTAAAACTTACCTATTCGTCGTTGTGAATCCAAAAAATTTAAAGAAATTCTAAAGAAGTTTCCTATTACATTTGTTACCCATATTTTTATTCTACATTGCATTGAATTATTTTTATAATTTTTGGAATTAATCATATCTTTGAAATTACAAAGTCCTTCAAAATAAATCCTGCGATCAGAGAGAAAAAATAAAAACGCCACTTTAAATAAAAAAGTAGGTTTCAAACCGATTTATTTATTATTTATGTCATGGTAGGAGAGCTTTTCAAACAATATAGAAGCAATTTTTTCGATTCAAGTGGTTGAAAAGTAATGAATATCTAAATCCCGGGACTAATCCCGGGATTGTGACAACGCCATCCCGAAAATCCCGGGATCGGAAAAAGCCGAAAAAATATTATTTATTTATTTATTAAATGAAAAATAATAATACAATTATTATTTCATAAAAAAGGAGCACTAGCTGCCAGGGCTTACAGCTCGCCGAAAAATTAACATCCTTAGCGGTTACCCAACGCCCAGTATTACATACACTAGCTCCATTATATCTGTACACGCCTGTCTAATTTAAATATTCACAATATTTTGCAAGCTATAATTTTTTTGCTATTTTTGTACAAAAACATGATTCATGCTATAAACAAAACTATATAAATCGAAGTTTCAAAGTATATACCATATTAAGGGAAATTTAACGAATTTCCATTAAAATTTTAAACTTTTTACTCGGATTTTTCTGGTATGCAGTTTTGTAGCCCATTTAATTTTGGTATAACAATGTACAAATTTTGAGCTGCTAAAAAATCGCGTTGATTTTTAATAATTTTTGTGCTAACAGCGCTATAGGGTTGGGTAGTTCACGAACTAGTTCGTTCATTGAACTAGTTCATCAAGAAGAGTGAACGACCTAGTTAGAAATTTAGAATGAACTAAAAATGAACTATTTTTTCAGCCTTGCTTCTCACCCAAGTTTGCCAGCTCTTTGACACTTTAGTTTAGGTGTTGCCAAACTTCGAATATCTTTAGAAGCAACAATACTCGTGTGACTTTTCTAAAAAATGACTAAAGGGAGAATTGTGGTAGCTCTGTTTTTATTGCGCCATTTGTAGTCGGTTGGCGCGTTAATCTTGCTTTGGTTCTATGGCTTTTGTAAAGGTAAATCAACTGTATCAAACCTTCTTGAATTCACTACAAATGTGAACATTGGATTCAAAAGTAATTATCAAACTGACGTCATTTACACTGATTTCAGCAAGGCTTTTGATAAAGTATCTCATTCAACTCTAATATATAAACTTGATAAAATTGGTTTCCCTCCAATCCTGCTGCGCTGGCTTTCTTCTTATTTCATTGGCAGGACAGAGGGTTATCTTTAAAAAATGTTGCCAGGGTCCCCTTCTGTTTATCTTATTCATCAACGATCTTCCAAATATTTTGAAGTATTCGAATTGCTTAATGTACGCAGACGACGTTAAGTTATTTAAGTTCATTGGTGCCACAGGAGACAGGAAACAATTACAGGTGGACCTTAGTAATGTGTTTAAATGGTGCGAAGTAAATTCTATGACACTTAACTTGAAAAAGTGTAAATTTATGTGTTTCTGTAGAAAATCCTTTCAATCTTATAGCTACCGCATTTGTGAACATAGTGTTGATCAGGTAACTAATTTCATCGATCTAGGCGTAACCATGGACTCTAATCTTGAATTCAAGTCCCATGTAAACTCTTGTGTGAATAGAGCCAAGGGCGTCTTGGCTTTCATCAAACGTTGGGCTTAAGAATTCAGAGATCCTTATGTCACTAAAGCTCTCTTCACCTCCCTAGTCAGGCCGTTCTTAGAATACGGGTTCGTCGTATGGAACCCTAGATATCAAACGCATTCTGACAGACTCGAGTCGGTACAGAAACAATTCTTATTATTCGCATTAAATAATTTGCCTTGGGATTCGACATTAAATCTCCCACCGTACAAAAGCCGCTTGAAGCTCATAAATTTGCCAACGCTGCACAGCCGTAGAGAGATGCTCGGGGTTTTGTTGATGATTAAGATCTTGAACGGGATGGTCAATAGACCTCCGACTCACATTTTACCATTAAGAAAACCTTACTTGAGATTTTGAATAAATAACATGTAAACTCTTACATTGCGCCTTATCGTTCAGCTGGTAAACTGTATTTCTGTTCAGTTTATGAGGTAAACGTAAATGTGAATTGTTTTTTTGTAACTAAATAAATTAATATCTTTAACCGGGAACGATAAATTACACAATATCTATAACTGCTTAGTACAACTGTAATCGGCTTCGTATATTTTCGCTACCGCCTAAGACAATACGAGCATGGATCGGAAACTCGGCCTTTCCGACCATGATCAACAGCTTGTCCACAGCGCGGAGCGGAAACTAGAGCTTTCCGCCTGTCACACACTCAAAGTAATGACTATTTTATGTTATTATTATTATTATTATTATTATTATTATTATTATTATTATTATTATTATTATTATTATTATTATTATTATTATTATTATTATTATTATTATTATTATTATTATTATTATTATTATTATTATTATTATTATTATTATTATTATTATTATTATTATTATTATTATTATTATTATTATTATTATTATTATTATTATTATTATTATTATTATTATTATTATTATTATTATTATTATTATTATTATTATTATTATTATTATTATTATTATTATTATTATTATTATTATTATTATTATTATTATTATTATTATTATTATTATTATTATTATTATTATTATTATTATTATTATTATTATTATTATTATTATTATTATTATTATTATTATTATTATTATTATTATTATTATTATTATTATTATTATTATTATTATTATTATTATTATTATTATTATTATTATTATTATTATTATTATTATTATTATTATTATTATTATTATTATTATTATTATTATTATTATTATTATTATTATTATTATTATTATTATTATTATTATTATTATTATTATTATTATTATTATTATTATTATTATTATTATTATTATTATTATTATTATTATTATTATTATTATTATTATTATTATTATTATTATTATTATTATTATTATTATTATTATTATTATTATTATTATTATTATTATTATTATTATTATTATTATTATTATTATTATTATTATTATTATTATTATTATTATTATTATTATTATTATTATTATTATTATTATTATTATTATTATTATTATTATTATTATTATTATTATTATTATTATTATTATTATTATTATTATTATTATTATTATTATTATTATTATTATTATTATTATTATTATTATTATTATTATTATTATTATTATTATTATTATTATTATTATTATTATTATTATTATTATTATTATTATTATTATTATTATTATTATTATTATTATTATTATTATTATTATTATTATTATTATTATTATTATTATTATTATTATTATTATTATTATTATTATTATTATTATTATTATTATTATTATTATTATTATTATTATTATTATTATTATTATTATTATTATTATTATTATTATTATTATTATTATTATTATTATTATTATTATTATTATTATTATTATTATTATTATTATTATTATTATTATTATTATTATTATTATTATTATTATTATTATTATTATTATTATTATTATTATTATTATTATTATTATTATTATTATTATTATTATTATTATTATTATTATTATTATTATTATTATTATTATTATTATTATTATTATTATTATTATTATTATTATTATTATTATTATTATTATTATTATTATTATTATTATTATTATTATTATTATTATTATTATTATTATTATTATTATTATTATTATTATTATTATTATTATTATTATTATTATTATTATTATTATTATTATTATTATTATTATTATTATTATTATTATTATTATTATTATTATTATTATTATTATTATTATTATTATTATTATTATTATTATTATTATTATTATTATTATTATTATTATTATTATTATTATTATTATTATTATTATTATTATTATTATTATTATTATTATTATTATTATTATTATTATTATTATTATTATTATTATTATTATTATTATTATTATTATTATTATTATTATTATTATTATTATTATTATTATTATTATTATTATTATTATTATTATTATTATTATTATTATTATTATTATTATTATTATTATTATTATTATTATTATTATTATTATTATTATTATTATTATTATTATTATTATTATTATTATTATTATTATTATTATTATTATTATTATTATTATTATTATTATTATTATTATTATTATTATTATTATTATTATTATTATTATTATTATTATTATTATTATTATTATTATTATTATTATTATTATTATTATTATTATTATTATTATTATTATTATTATTATTATTATTATTATTATTATTATTATTATTATTATTATTATTATTATTATTATTATTATTATTATTATTATTATTATTATTATTATTATTATTATTATTATTATTATTATTATTATTATTATTATTATTATTATTATTATTATTATTATTATTATTATTATTATTATTATTATTATTATTATTATTATTATTATTATTATTATTATTATTATTATTATTATTATTATTATTATTATTATTATTATTATTATTATTATTATTATTATTATTATTATTATTATTATTATTATTATTATTATTATTATTATTATTATTATTATTATTATTATTATTATTATTATTATTATTATTATTATTATTATTATTATTATTATTATTATTATTATTATTATTATTATTATTATTATTATTATTATTATTATTATTATTATTATTATTATTATTATTATTATTATTATTATTATTATTATTATTATTATTATTATTATTATTATTATTATTATTATTATTATTATTATTATTATTATTATTATTATTATTATTATTATTATTGTTGTTATTATTATTATTATTATTATTATTATTATTATTATTATTATTATTATTATTATTATTATTATTATTATTATTATTATTATTATTATTATTATTATTATTATTATTATTATTATTATTATTATTATTATTATTATTATTATTATTATTATTATTATTATTATTATTATTATTATTATTATTATTATTATTATTATTATTATTATTATTATTATTATTATTATTATTATTATTATTATTATTATTATTATTATTATTATTATTATTATTATTATTATTATTATTATTATTATTATTATTATTATTATTATTATTATTATTATTATTATTATTATTATTATTATTATTATTATTATTATTATTATTATTATTATTATTATTATTATTATTATTATTATTATTATTATTATTATTATTATTATTATTATTATTATTATTATTATTATTATTATTATTATTATTATTATTATTATTATTATTATTATTATTATTATTATTATTCTAAATTACTGTGTATCTAAACGAAAACATTTTTCTGTAGACCAAATAAATAAATAAATAAAAATAAATAAATAAATGTGAATTACCTGCAATCATTGTGCCTGCGTTTTAAGGACCTACAAAAAGGATCCTTTCTAGCATCAAAACTCAGTTTGTCACAACAAAATAAGCATAGCTTTTTGCTATACCAATTTATACTACAATTCAACTAATTTGCGCTAATTCTACATTGTTCGTTTCGATATAAATTAATGCATGGTATATTTTCAATAAAAAAGCTTTGGTTGTTCAGCACGAAAGGTAAGTATTTGGGGAATGTTTAGTTATTTGCCCACAGTTTTTGGGATAGTTGGCGGTGGGGGAGGGGCCGTAGCTCCTAATACCCCACCCACTAGAAAGAGGACAGTTTAAACTTCGTAAAAAGTCATACCTGGCCCCTTAAGCCCTTCCATGTACCCCGGGGAACCATTTGAAAATGGGGTAAATTGGCATTTTGACACAGAAAATGTAAACTCGGTAAACAGTATTTTTGTGCAGAACACCTTTCTGCGTAGGCGGCCTTCGGCCCCGCTTGGGATTATACCCCTTACTAAGTAGAATTCTCCTTTCTGTATTGCCGGAGAAGTAAGGCGGAAGCTCCTCTTATTTTGTCAAAAGTATACAAAATTTCTTGTGCATACAACTCCGGCTACGCCATCCACAGTGTTTTTGCGCAGAACCCTCCTCGAAAATGCCAAAAAAGTGCATATTTCAAAACTGACTGACTGAAAATTACAAAATTAAAATAAAATTTAATCCCTTGACTACAAGTGTGTGTCAAAATCTTTTGGATCGGGTCACCCGTTCGGACACAATAGCGTGAAATCATTGGGCAAATAACTAAACCGTACCCAAGTCTTTTTTAGTAAATGAATGCTTCAGCTAAACAAATGTAAATTGCTTATATTTTTCAGATGCCCAGGAAACGAAGCAATGTTTGGGTGTATTTTAAGAAGTGGGATGGAAAGCGTGCCACCTGCAAACAATGCCAAAACAAAATAAGCTACAATGGATTTAACACCAAGAGCTCATCGTTGGTGGGCATATTTGCAATCTTTTGATTTGGTTGTAGAGTATAGAGAAGGCAAGCGTATGGCACATGCGGATTTCTTCTCCAGGAATGTGTTGCCCGAGAATAGTCAGCAAATTGAAAAGGTTTTGGAAAAACGTGTGAATCTTGCCGATATTTCAGATAACTGGCTCCTTGCTGAGCAACAAAGAGATCCAGAGGTAGCTGTAATTGTTAATAAATTGCGTAATAATGAATTTGAACATCATGAGGTAAATACGTATGAATTGCGCGCTGTTATTGTTCCTAAACCGTTCAGGTGGTCAGTTATAAATCATGTTCACGAAGCCATTATGCATCTGGGCTGGGAAAAGACCCTTGATAAAGTTTACGATTATTATTGGTTTGAGCATATGTCCAAATATGTACGAAAGTTTTATGATAATTGTATCACTTGCAAGATATCCAAATCACAGTCAGGCAAAATTCAGGCAGAACTTCATCCGATCCCAAAAGTTAGTATTACGTGGCACACTGTACACATTGACATTACTGGAAACATTCCCACGACAGCCGGTTCTACGTACCGGAATGACTCGGGTTTTACCCGACCAAGGGCTGTTGTTTCGGCGATCTAACCCCGTTTAGGTCGGCGAAGTATCTCAGAAGTTGTCCGTCCATAGGGCTACATTCACTACGTATTCTTCTACTCAGGGCTGGCATCGAGTCAAACCCAGGGCCAGAAACCTACACCTGCTGTGTATGCCGGAGACGATTACACCACAACTCCACCTCATTCAAGTGTAACGTCGTACGTGGCCCCCTGTTGCTCAAACAGAGCAGCCTCCACGGCTAACCTCAGTCCACCAGAGCAGCCTCACACAGTCACCACAACACAACAACATAACACCACAGACCATACCACAGCCACGACAGCCCACACGCCGCCGCCAACAACTCCTGGTTCCCCCTACAATCTGCACGGTATGTCAGACCAGGATATTCCGTAATGTGACATCAGTCAAGTGCAACACCTGCCTTGGCTGGTGCCACTTTAGGGCATGCTCAGGTCTGCGTACCACGCGAGATTGGACTGGGAACTTCGAGGGCCCGTGTTGCGCTGCTCGGTCGCAGACCCCAATTGCGACGCCCCCCGCCACCACCACAGGGCGGCAATCATCACAGCAGCGCACACAGCCAACGGCGGCAAGAACATACACATCACTTACACCCCACATCACGACACGTCTCCCGAACCACATGAAGCTCCTTCAATTTAACTGTAACGGGCTACAGAGCAAGATTGAGGAGATAACCATCTTCATGTGTCGGCATGGTATATTGATAGCTGCGGTCCAAGAGACGAAGTTGCACAGCAATTCAACTTTGTTGAATTGCGCGGGGTACAACGTGCACCGTAGAGATCGCGAGCGAGATAATGGTGGTGGCTTAGTGTTCATCATGCACCACACAGTGCAGTATCGGCTTATCGAAGAAGACATCGACCCGAGGGACACCACCCTAGAATGTCAGGGCATAGCTGTCCGGTCAGGTGATGCCGAGTTCGAAATATTCAACGTTTATATACCCCCTGTCACCTGCTGCCCGGCAGGATATCACCCTGACATAGGTGCGCTACTCAGAGGTGAAAACCGAATGGTAATAGGTGACTTCAACGCGCACCACGATCTATGGCACTCAAGCCTGGCCAATGATCGTAGGGGAAACCTTTTGGCTGAGCAGATAGACGATTCGGCATTCTGCACCATAAACGACGACGCCCCCACCAGGATTATGGGTAGCTGCAGCAGCTCGCCAGACCTCACAATTGCTAGCGCTGGTTTGATCAATAGCATCTCATGGTGACCTATGCTAACACTAGCATCAGGCCATCTACCCATAGTCATCTCGATCAATAAGCCCACCGACTTTGCTCCCGCGGACCACCGAACCTACACCAACTTCAACAAAGCTGATTGGGACGGCTTCGCGGAAGTCACCGAGAGCAGCTTCGCCGCCCTTCCCACAGCCACAAACATACACACTGGCGAACGCCAGTTCCGCAGGGTAGTCACTGCCGCAGCGGCTCGCTTCATCCCGTCCGGACGTATCGCGGAAGTCCGCCCAAATTTCCCGGCCGAAGCAGCTGTACTAGCAAATGAGCGTGACCACCTACGCCAGGTCGACCCCGGGGACTCCCGTCTGAGGGACCTTAATTTGGAGATTCGGCAACTGGTAAATCAGTATAAGCGGAAAAAGTGAGAGGAGCACTTTAAGGCCTGTAACTTCACATCTGGTGTGAGTAAGCTCTGGTCAACCGTGAGGTCCCTGTCCAACCCAACGAAGCGTGACGACAGAGTGGAAATCTCTTTCGAAGGTCGCGCTTCGTCGGACCCGAAGAAATGCGCAGCCCACTTTAGTAGGCAATTCACACTGCACCCTTCGGTAGACAAGGCCAAACGTCGAGTGACCAGGAGGCTGCACAAGCTGCCAAAAAACAGTGCACCACTTGTTTTCACCAGCTGTGAAGTGAAGGGGGCCATCGGGAAGGCGAAAGCCTCCAAAGCCATCGGACCCGACCGAATCTGTATGCTGATGCTAAAACATTTAGGGCCTAAGGGAGTAGCTTACCTAACGGAGGGCCTCAACCTGTCCATGGCCATTCTCATCATTCTTGATGTGTGGAAATCAGGGAGAGTGGTCCCACTGCTGAAACCGANAGCTGTGAAGTGAAGGGGGCCATCGGGAAGGCGAAAGCCTCCAAAGCCATCGGACCCGACCGAATCTGTATGCTGATGCTAAAACATTTAGGGCCTAAGGGAGTAGCTTACCTAACGGAGGGCCTCAACCTGTCCATGGCCATTCTCATCATTCTTGATGTGTGGAAATCAGGGAGAGTGGTCCCACTGCTGAAACCGAGGAAGCCCGCCAACAAAGGAGACTCTTATCGCCCGATAACGCTCCTTTCCCCGGTCGAGCAGGCGCTTGAGGCCCTACTACTCCCATACTTCACTTGCCACCGTAAAGTGCACAGCACAACAACAGCACTTAACGCCATAAACACCCAAATAACTCGTGGCCTAAATCGAAACCGCCCATTTGAGAGAACGGTCCTAGTAGCGCTGGACTTGTGAAAGGCGTTTGACACCGTCTCCGGAGCGAAGTTGTGCAAGTGTTGTGCGAGTCTCCCGAGGCAGATGAAGCTCCGTCTCGTCTATGTCCGGGGGTGGTATGCCTAGAACGGCATTCACAGGTCTAGAGTCTACATAACTCGAGACTGAGTCCCTGTGAATGCCGTTCAGGGCCTGTCGGTAAGATGTCGGGTCCAGAGGTTGCTTGATGAACCTCTGGACTTCGTCTGTCAGTTCATATAGATGCCTCCTGACGTGCCTAGGCGAGGGCTCCTCTGCAAGCAGCTGTCTGCTTGGGTGGCCACTTCTATGGCTCCCGATCAGGAACTGCTTGCAGAGCATTATATCGTGCTCCTTTACAGGGAGCATATGCGCCTCGCCGTGCAGGTGGTGTTCAGGTGACATCAGGAGGCATCCTGTCCTGAGTGCGGTATTCTGTACAGTCTGTAGCTTCGTCCACTGCGTCCTACTAGTCCCTGGCGGCCACACTGGCGCTGCGTAGTTCAAAACCGGCCGGCCTATTGCCTTGTATGTTGCCAGCAACGTTTCTTTGTCTTTGCCCCAAGTACTGCCGGCTAGCGACTTGAGGACCTTGTTGCGGCTCTGTACTTTATTGACAGTAGCGGTTGCGTGCGCAGAGAAGGAGAGCAGGCTGTCGAATGTTACTCCGAGTATTGTGGGGTTATTCACCGTCGGAATTGGTGTGTCATCGACGTGAATTCCCAGCGGTAGCCTGACCTCCTTCGTCCAGGTTGTGAACAGGGTCGCAGAGGATTTCGTAGGGGAGAGGGCTAGACACTTTGCATTGAAGAAGCGAGAAAGTTCGGAGAGATACCCGTTTACTTTCGAACACAGGTCATCAATTCCATTCCCAGTCGCCATGATCGAGCAATCGTCGGCATAAGAGACAATCGAGACTCCCTCTGGTGGTTGAGGGAGCTTTGAAATGTAAAAGTTAAACAGTAGCGGGGAGAGGACACCACCCTATGGACCCCCCTGTTTTATTTTCCTCTGTTTACTCGTTTTGTCTCTAAACATTACCGACGAGTGTCGACCACTCAGATAATTTGCCGACCACCGTTTGAGCCTCTGTGGGAGAGAGGAGGCCTCTATATCTTCTAGTAG
>NW_016157170.1:345760-370167 GCF_001687245.7 Rhagoletis zephyria | reverse complement strand
CTACTGCAGCAGGTTAAACTCCTACCTGAGTAGGTTGAATGAGGATGTGCCGAATGAGTGTCCGGCATGCGGAGAGACCCCACATGACTCGAAACATCTCTTCGCATGCCCGGAAAACCCGACAACCCTAACGGCCTTGTCCCTGTGGACAAACCCCACAGAAGCTGCACGCTTCCTAGGGTTGCCGTTAGTGGAACTTGACGACAACGACTGAGATACCAACCGTCCTGGGCGGGGTTGCTGTAGCCGCTACAACAACAACAACAACAACAACATTACTGGAAAATTGATGCTTTTACGAAATACGTTTATACGTATACGTTAAAGGAGATCTAGAAAGTTTATACTACTGTAGAAAAGGTAAGTTTTTTTACTTTCAATTTGAAAAGTTAAACTCAGTCAATTGTGTACATCTATAGGTGGTCATTCCATCAACTTATTACTTATTTGCGATTCAAAACACCAAATTTGCTATGCCAATGCGAAAACTATACAGTGCTGCCAAGTTTTTCCGTTTTAATACACTAGTCGAGTGGAAATTTTAGGCAATGACGTGAAATTTTCGATACGATTCGACTCTCTAAAAACGACTTGCATACGACACCACTCTCGCAATGAGGGTGATTATGCAAGAAAATGCGCAACACCCATAAAGAAAATGCCAAAAATTAACGGTATGTCGTAGTTACTTTAAACTTCTACCTTATTGTACTAGAATCGAATGAGATACAAAACTGCGTACTCAAAATTCTTATAAGAAATCGAATTAAAAAGCTTGATTTTTTTTCAAATTTTATTTATTTGCATTAAGTTTTAAACTTAGTTTTATACGGGGTTTGTTAAAGAATAAATATATTTTTATAAAAAAAATATTAAAATTAACTTGAAAAAAAGTAAATAGTCAAAACTTATCAATATGTTGTGACCTTTTTAATATATGACCCACTTAATATTAAAATCGTATATTCAGTCTTTCGTTCTTTTAAGTAATTTTATGTGAAAAATCTTAAGGAATTAAACCTACTTTTAATAAAATTAAAACAAATTTTTTTATTACTAACGGAAAAAATAATAGAAATAATAAAGTAAGTACGTTTATTATTGATAGATATGTACAGTGAGTCATAATCAAATTAAACAGTGAGGTTTTTATAATAATATTGCCAAGGTTTTTTCATTCCGAATTCCTTTTTCGTAAATTTTTTATAAAGTACAGCTCACTATCTAACAAAAAACATATTAGTCTAAATTGAATTTTTTGTGCAAAAATTAGTAAAATTGAAAAACTTTTAAATTAGAATTTCTAGGAAAAAATTTGGTGTACAGAGTTGTAGCCTGCTAAATTTTGATATATCAAAGTGATTTTCTTACATACAAAGTATGCTGGAAATTTTTTTATATACATATAAGAAAATAACAGCACCGCGAGGAAAAAAGTATCAAAAAGCAACGCGATTTTTAGCGGCTTCGAACTTGCACTTTATTTTATTAAAATTTAGTAGGCTACAGGTCCGAACACCAAATTTTTTCCTAGAAATTCTAATTTAAAAGTAAGCAATATTAATGAAATTTTGTTGATTTTTCCTCATTTTTGCACAAAGTATGTAATTTAGATTAATATGTTTTTGTTTGTTAGTGAGCTATACTTTATAAAAAATGAACGAAAAAGGAATTCAGAATGAAAAAACATTGGCAATATTATTGTAAAAACCTCACTGTTTAATTCTGAGTATGACTCAATGTACACCGGTCAAACAAATATATTGATATTGTGATATCAATATTTTATACAATATTTACAATGTTTTTTATGTTAAATATTTATTGTTAATTTTTGTTTAAAGTATAGTTCATTCTATAACGAAAACCATGTGAATCAATGCTTCAAACCTTATGCAAAATTCTGAAAAAGTTCAACAAATTTCCCAATTTTGGACAAAATTTAAAACTTTGATTGGTATATAGAATGAACTATAATTTAAATAGAGATTATCGAAACATATTTCACATAAAAAATATTTTGTGTATTCAAAATAATATAATTTCTCGAGTCCTTTTTTTGACCGGTGTGCATTATTATTAATTCCTTATTAAACTTTTTTTAATTCCTAAGAGATGTGGTTTGCATCTCCATAATTTTTAGTCTTCTTAATTCTAATTCATATTTTTTATTCCTCCATTCTGTTTCAGCTCTAAGCTTCTCCTTCTCCAATTCATTTTTTTCTTTTAGCAACATGTTGTTTTCCTCCATTAGTTTCAACTTCTTTTGCTCTATTTCTAAATATTCACCTTCAAATGAATTTGAGCCGGTTTTACTTTTCCTCATCGACGATGATCGATGAGGAGGAGCTGGTGGCCTTGGGAGTGGAAGTGGTGTTTGCGGCTCCGCTAAGGGTAATACCTGCCCGGTATTGATTGCCTCACTCTCACTCTTTACAAACTCAAGCTCCATTTCTGGTTGCTAAAGTTAAAAAAAAAACATTTGGTTACAAACTACACATTGTTTCCTTAATATAAAAAGGTCCTTTCTAATGTTTTTGTTTTTTTTTACAGCGTACTTATCAAAACTTAAGTTCTTTAGTTTCGTATATCTTGATAACACTGGTTTATTTTAAACTCTGAAACTATCTTATTGATGTAGAGTTGTTTTTAAATTCAATCAATTAATTGGTTAGTAATGCCCCGGTTCAAAGTAAAATTAGTTAGGGCGTTTCCATAATTAGGTAACGATATGTGGTTTTTTAGTGCATTAGTCTTAAAATATTCATATTACCGTCACATTTAGCATTTCAGGAACGTTGTCGTTTCTTGTGATGACTACTGGGGACGCTTCCTTTAAACGTCCAAGTACATTGCGTCCACTTTTCTCCAGCGTTGACCTTCGCAGGACCTCCCTCTCTCTGGCATGACTTCTTTAGAAAACAAAACATTTGAAGACGTTATAAAATTTATAATTACTTACTTACTTTTGGTCTGACCAATACTTGCGCCATTTGGCAGCATCTTTTACGGCACCTCCTAAGCTGTTAAGGATCGCAGCAAGATCACCCCACTTCTGAACCCTTAAATGTGCACCATCAACCGATTCAACTCTAGAACATGCGAATTTGTATCAATAAAACACATTTTTATCAATATTTCAATTACCTATCATTCGCAAACTCAATATTATTCCATATATTCTATTAAATAACTTGTTGGTTCATTTGAAGATTTTCTTGCTTTCATTTCCATTTTTCGCGTATTTTATTTGAAAGTCAGCAACCGGAAAAGTGAAACTCACCGAACAAAATGCTGTGAGTTTCTTGAAACGGAAGTGTACACAGTTTTGACAGTTAAAACTCATTTACACACTTGCTGAATCGCAAAGTGACAGTGTACACGATTTTCAGTGTACACTTGAAAACTCACAGTTACAGAATCCAGCCCCTGAAGCGAGCTGAAGATGTGTAGTGAATTTCGGCGTACAACAAAAGGCTACCAACAACGTATTTAGAAACAAGAATGATGTGCTGCCCGTTTCGCAGAAAGACAAGCGATGAATGAGCTCCCGAAATTGCAAAAATCAAAGCCTGCTTAGGTACCAACAAAGCTGTCAATTGTTAAACTTTGAAATGCAATACAAAATATTATGTTCATCTTCTTGTTTGCGGGCGCCTAAAATTTAGGTCGCGAGCTACCAGGCGCCCGCGAGCTACCGGTTGGACACTACTGCTTTAGAACGTTCCTGATGATATGTTATCGTATATTTCAAACGCATTCTGCTTATTCTGGCTGTGAAATGGGGTTATCTGGAATGAATAAAGAAACGCAGCCAAAGTTAATTGTTTTATTTGTGTTCCAAATGTTTGCTGGGTTTGTACTTTTCTACACAAATATGAAGTTCTGTCTGCATTTTGTACTATAAACGTTCATACCTGTCGTAACAACGAGCAGAAAAATTTAATTTATTATGCACACCCGCCTATCCACGATGCGACGGTATGTCATACTTGACATGTAGTGCAGACAAGTCTGCTTGTGTATTTTCTGCTTTATTGAGATATTGGTCTACTGAAATTATCCGAGGAATAATTTTTTTTAACCCTTCACGAGTCCTATTTTCAACAAAAAAAAAAAAACATAAAAAGGAGCTTAGAATGTTGTATAAGAAATATGGAAAAGTTTTACGTTGCTATTATTTTATAGACCCCAATTAGTATAGGACACGATTAAAGGTTATTGTTATGCATTATTTTAATTTTTTAACTAAAAAAGGCAAACCATGACGAGCCAATATACCTAAAAACACATCTACAACGGAATATCATTTTCTGCTACGCTTTTTCGCTTCATTTACTCCGATTTAGGTTTGCCCGATGTTCTAACCCTGTGCAGTAATTGTCAAATATGCGTTTATTTTGCTTGCGCTTTGGATTGAGTGCCTTCGCTGTTGTAGGGGAGCGCCCCCACTTAACTACCGTTCGTATTTTGTATGTAAACAATAATTCATTTATTTTGATACACACAATGTCTTATTGTTTATTAAGGTATTTTTCGCCTGTGATTTTTTATACTGATAAAGGCAGTTCACGACGACAAAACTCGAATAATAGTTTAGTGTGTCTTTCGATGGTTAAATATTTTTAGTTACACGATAAGTATGATTTTTTATGAAGTGAATAAAGAATACGTCCGTACTCAACCGCATCTTGGTTATACGCTACTTACTAAATGCGAAAAACTATTTCTTAACACATGATAATCACATTGGCAGGGGGACTTCGTTTTTTTTTTTTAACAAATTATAACAAAAATTTCCTCCAGCTTTTGCTGAAAGGTAAAAACACATATACATTCTTAGGGCATAATTTCAAAAATGGCAGTTTTACCATTTGTCACAAAACCGAGGTAGGCAACCTTTACTATTGAACAGTGGCATATGCCTACGGTGACCATTAGAGTGGCCTTAATAAACCGATTTTTGAAAACCAAAGGGATTCGCACGAAAAAATATGAGGTTGGGTATAAAAATAAATATGAAATTATTTTTAAAGCCTTAAGATAACTCTTAGGAGTTCCGGGTTTGACCGAAAAGTGACGAAATTGAAGCCAGTTTTTATGAATTTTCATCTTATTATTATTATTTAATATTATACATAAATGTGAAAATTTGTATGTTTGGATGTTTGGGAAATCATCACGCGGAAACGACTGCACGGATTTGCATGAATTTTTGTACGGAGACAGCTTATGGGCCAGATTGGTTAATAGGCTATATTTTTTAAGAGTTGCCACCTGTTAAACAAGTTTGATTTATTTAATATGCGGGAACGACTGAATGGATTTGCATGAAAATTTGCACACAGATAGCTTATGACCTAGATTAGAAAATACGCTACTTTTCTTAAGAGTTGCCACCTGTTAAAAAAGTTTCATTAAATTAATAGGCGGAAACGACTAAACGGATTTGCATGAAATTTTGCACACATATAGCTTATGACCTAGGTTTGAAAGTAGGCTACTTTTTTTTAAAGGTTGTCAGCTGTTAGAAATGTTTAATTTAATTAATACGCGGAAATGAGTGAACTGATTTGCATGGAGGTTTTCCCACAGATAGCNAATGAAAAGAGAAATCGATTAAGCGGTGACTGTCTGTCCGTCCGTCCGTCTGTGCACACGATAACTCGAGTAAAAATCGAGATATCTTAACGAAATTTGGTATGCTTACTTCTTTCGGGCGTAGGACGAACGGTATTGAAAATGGGCAAAATCGGACAATAACCACGCGTACCTCCCATATAACGATAATTTTCAGAAATACGAAAACTGCGATATTTCAGTAACTACTTTTAATTAAGTAACTACAATAATTTTTAGACGAAAAATAATAATATTATAAATTTTTGGAAAATGGGCGTAGCCCATTAAATTATTATTAATATTAAAGCTAATTTATTCAAAATTTATGTTTGTAACAATTCTTTACCAAGAAATACGCTTATGATAAAATTTTGAAAACGGGCGTGGCACCGCCCACTTATGATCACATATATCTATCTCGGTAACCGTTCTACCAATTTGTACCAAACTCGCTATTGAAATCGGTCCAAAATTACGGAGCTTTTCATATAACGGTTAATTTCAGAAATGCTTGAAACTTCAATATTTCGAAATTTAAGGACGCTAATTTATTCAAAGTTGATACAGCCCGGCTTACCATGAAGCGGTAGCTTTCGGAACGGTGAAAATCATATATTTAATACTTGCGCCGGGTATTTAATGTTCGGCTCGCCCGAACTTAGACTTTCTTACTTGTTGTGTGTATACATTTGTGCGATCCTTTTTCAAGTTTTTTCTCCTCGTTTTGTTTTAAATAAAACTGTATTAAAAGATGTTATGATGTATGGATGATGTTATTTTATTCTAAAAACGAATTCTATGCTTTAGAAATGTCCCGATTTGTGTCCACAGAAATCTGGTCTCCATACATGTGCCTCACATTTATCGTGAATATTGGAATAAATCACAAACTGTCGATAGGTTAGTGGTGCTTTTATGTAAAATAACGAAATTTTTCGTAAATATTGTGCGGTTGTTCAGTAATACCAGTGGAGTTATTTTCGTTTAACTATTTAGGAGTTCTTACTTATTTCGTATTTCTTCCGTCCAACCCTTACCTTTACCTTACCCTTACCTTTAGAAAAAAGTCCTAATTTGAAAGCTTACACATTTTCTCTGCAAAATTACTGCAATTAATCCGGAATATGTACTTACTTTCTAAGACATATTATTGCTAAATTACGAAACACAAAATCTTTAATTGGCTCTACTGAAAAATATGAAATTTTCAGTTAGTGTCGGTATTGCATAGGACCATCGATATGTAAACGTATTCTGTGAATTCAAATTCAAAGCTTTTTTTGGGTAATATGATAATAGAGATAATTGGACTTTGTTTAAAATAATATAAATGTATCGTCAGTCGAACTATATATATGAACCAAGAAACTACTTCACTAAGGTGAACGAACTGCAACTGCACGTTTCACTCAAAAAAACTGATGGGCACTTCTAGTATTCACCAATCTTCATGAAAAAATCGAAAATATGTAACTCGGTAGAAAGGTATTTATGACACGTCATTTTCAAAACTTTAATTGATCTAAAAACCGACTTCGTACTACAGTATATTCCGTTTAGGTACCTATTCGCTTAGGTGCATTTTCTGCGTACGTGCACAATTTTGTCAAAATGAAATGGATTTCGTACGAAAATTTCACTTTCGGTTAGAAGCCCTTTTCCGTTTTACCATATATGTACATATGTAATACTTCTATATTGGCAGTAAGTTAACTTCTCATTGTGTAAGCATTCCGAAATCAAAGCGAGACGGTCTAGTACCGTTTTTGTGAATGTATTGTGTACGTGAAAGCCGTTTTTGTGTATGTGTTGTGTACATGTTTATTTATAAACGTATGTGTTCCTTTTATTTCGTACGTGTTTATTGATATATGTATCTGTACTGTAATGTTTTCGGACGGTACTAGCTCTTACTGCCAATATAGGAGTATTACTAATGTGACCAACTATTCCATAACTCAAAGAAGTACAGCTTAGTTTGGGTTAAGTTAACGCCGCGAGCCGATTACGAAATTTCGAATGAAGCTAATTTTGATCCCTGCGAGCTCCGGGTTTGTTCAGAAGTGCGAGCCAAAATGCTTCCATCTTAGTTTCGCGAATGTTGGACAGTCTGAAAGAAAGTGTGGAGATCATTCCACTTCATCTTCCTCTTTACAGCTGATACAAAAGGATCAGTTGAAATTTCTAGTCTCATCGCATGAATACCAATCGCACAATGGCCTGTCAGAACCCCATCACTAGCCCTTGAGAGGTAACGTGTTTTAACGTGCTCTATAAAAACATTTGCAGTAGCAGGGAAACGTCTTCTTTTCCTTTTTTATGTCACAAAAGCACCCGGTTTCGCTTAGCCTAATAGCAGTTCGTGCTGCGACAATTCTGTTTGCAATATCCGCAGGCACCGTTTTCAACATATGTATGTTAAGCGCCACCCTGCAGGAAACTTAACTAATTTAAAAGTAAACTACTTTATTTTCAATAATAACTAATTGAAATTCTCACTATTTTACCTGCAACGAAATCATTTATTTAACATGGCCTTTTGTATTTTCAACCTGCATGCATGTATTTTCAACTAATTTAAAAANGCCTAATAGCAGTTCGTGCTGCGACAATTCTGTTTGCAATATCCGCAGGCACCGTTTTCAACATATGTATGTTAAGCGCCACCCTGCAGGAAACTTAACTAATTTAAAAGTAAACTACTTTATTTTCAATAATAACTAATTGAAATTCTCACTATTTTACCTGCAACGAAATCATTTATTTAACATGGCCTTTTGTATTTTCAACCTGCATGCATGTATTTTCAACTAATTTAAAAAGCATTTGGATTAAACAACTTCGCTTTCGTTCTGCACTTCACAGATGCTTTTTCATAATTAAAAAAACCCGAAATTAAAAATTTGAAATTAAATGTTTCGCCTAATGAGATTTGAACATGGACACTCATGGCCGCAAGCAATTGTAGCAAATATCTTTGCACGCTNAAACAACTTCGCTTTCGTTCTGCACTTCACAGATGCTTTTTCATAATTAAAAAAACCCGAAATTAAAAATTTGAAATTAAATGTTTCGCCTAATGAGATTTGAACATGGACACTCATGGCCGCAAGCAATTGTAGCAAATATCTTTGCACGCTAGCTACAGCCATACATGTAAATGTGCTTTCAAATGTTCAGTTTGAATTGTGTGCAAGCAGCAAGTCGACTGTCCGACTCTGCATTTAATTTCAACTACTTTAAAATGAACTGCGTTTAAACAACTTCAAAGTCAATATGTTTCTTTTGAAAACGCTTGCGTTCTGCACTTCACAGATTCTTTTTCATACTTCCAAGACACAAATTGTTTCTTTGATTAAAAAAAGTATCGAAACACATTTACATTTACTCATTGCATTTGTTTCAAAGTAGTCCTTCAATTACTTGATTTAAAAAAAAAAAAAATCACTTGCTTCCGTTAGGGCAGTGTAGCGGTGGTTGCTAATGCTCCGCTAATTCCTGTTTTACAAGTGTAGCCTTCTCTAGTGAGTTCCACCAGACAAGGGCTTCTTGAAACAATATAGGCTTAAATATGGTTTCCTAGAGTTAATGAATTAATTTGGGCGAGAGACCCCACCTTTTACCGATAGCTCCCCTACAGTAGTACAAGGCAACCGACCCCTTTCCTACCCTTTCCTCAATGTTAGGCCTCCACGACAGCCGCCGTTGATCGCCCACCTAGTTACCTGGTTCAGGCAACCTTGAGCCAGATCAAAAAGGGTGTACAGAAATCGCCCCTTAAGAAAAAGTTCCACATCATCTACATAGGCGACCACCAGAGCAGGGGAGAGATAACACCACCTTGTGGAGTGCTCCTATTGACTCTGCACTGAGTGCAGACGCTACCCCACTCCGCCGCGACAGTTCTGTCACGAAGTCAGCTGTAGATAAGCCCTTTTAGGTTGGCTTCAATCCCCAAATTATGAATATACTTGACTATTGTCTCTGGACTGACATATTTGAAGGCCCCCGCGATATCGAGTAAGGCCTTACTGCATAATCTTCATGCGTGAAGGCTTCCTCTGACCACTTTACCAATGTGTGCAGGGCGGTATTCACTGAACTTTTCTTGTAATAAGCCTATTGAGCTATTGAATGACAGTCACGAAGAATCGCGTTTGTAATGTACAGGTCTATCAGTCTCTCTAGTGTTTTTAGCAAACGCGCTTTTAGCAAAAACGAAGAGATTGATAGGCCTAAAATCCCTAGGGAAAACATGAGAGCCTTTTCCGGCCTTCGGGATGAACGCAACACTGACTACCTTCCAAGGCTTGGGGATGTACCCGGTCCTCACGCATTTCGCATAAATAGGATCCAATCAATTGCACGACACCTTCAGAGCCCTTTGCATCTGCGCAGGTATGATGCCATCGGTCCCCGGCAACTTTAATGGTTTGAACGAATTTATCGCCCAGGCCATGTACAGGACCTGGGGGAAATTCTGTAACCAGTTAGCGACAATTTTCGAATCGCTATCGCACTTTTTGACGCAAAAACATTTATATCATGGTTACAGAATCTCCCTCCTGAAGTACAAAATATTGCAAAGAAGTACATTTGACTGTACTTCGAAGTACGAAGTACAAGAGCGAAAAAAGAAGTACTGTACTTTCGAAAGAAGTACGGTTGGTAACATTAAGTTTAACATCCCTCTTTTTGAGTGAGTTTTCTTCGATTTGTACTAAAAACTTTTTTCAATAGCTATTTTTGCTTAAAACATATCTACCTGAAAAATTGCCCATAAACGCATGCTATGATACTCTCTTCTGAAGTATATCGCATGATTGCATGCATATATATATATGTAAGTAGTAGCATTTAGAATATTTCAACAGAAATGGGCTACGAACCCATCTATCTCAAACAAATTATAGGTTTTGTTTCTCCGCTTAGGTGTACATTATTTTTCCCTCTCGGATTTACTTTGCGTACTTGATTTCGACGATTATAATACCATTTTCGAAAATCTGCAAAATAATTCGTTGCAGTAATAAATTTTTATATCTGTGGTCATTAGCAATAACGGCCTAAGTCGACCTAAGAAAGAATTGAGCTATATATGCTATCGTATTCTGCAACTACTATTCCATGTGTATATGATATCCCCATCTCGCACACCGTCTTCAAAAGAGTCACAACTCAAAATTTGGCATTTTTGAAATTATGCGCTAAAAATGTACACAGAGCTTTTATTTACTTTTCAGCAAAAGCTGGAGAAAATTTTTGTTATAATTTGTTAAAAAAACCTAAGGTAAAGTGGCCATTGGCCATATAATTAGCATTTGTTACGAAATAGTTTTTCGCATTTTCTGACGAACGTATTATTTTGAGTTGTGACTCTATTGAAGACGGTGTGCGATATTTTGGTTTCCCCATAGGTTAACATTACAATCCAAATGTTTAAATCGTATTTTCTATAATTCAGGCTTTTCGACTTAGGCGGTTATTGCTTATGACCACAGATATAGGGTTACAATATATGAATAATATGTATGTATTTTAAATTTGATAAAATTACTATAGTTTCAAGTTAGTGCAGTTGTGACAGAATATACCAACCAACTACTCATTTAAAGTTTCCAATAGGCAAATGTTTTATTTAGCCCAACCTTGCAGTCTTTTGAAAAACCCATATCCCTCCCCTTCTATGAGATTTTCCTGAGAATTTTAGTTTGAATTAATTTCCATGAAAAAATGTTCAGACATTAACATTTAAGTTCATTGCTTATTCTTTGGTACAAGTCCTTGTATTTTTCATAAACTTATTAATTAAGTATGCACATACATATGATTAATTTTTGCTTAAAATCTTGATGTTAAAATATGCTGGATTTTAAATAAAATAACCAAATTACTTATTTTCAGATGGTGGCAAGTGCCATATTATTGGGTTGGTATCAAGTGCTACGATCTCGTTGCTGGAGATAGAAACGTTAAAAGTTCGTACTATCTCTCAAAGAAAGATGCCTTGGAACTTTTTCCCATGTTAAAAAAAGATAAACTTTGCGGAGCCATTGTGTATTACGACGGTATGTAGAATGAATTCCTTTCCTTACAAATTAAAATGCAATTGTTTTTTTGTTATTTGGTATAAGCCTTAAAGCACTGTGGTCATGAGAGCAGAAGTGGCCAAACCTAAAAAGTTTTTATTTGTACTTCCCTACTTAAAATCGATGGCTGAGTGGAAGATCGACCTATCTCTGCAGCCAGCTCTAAAACGCCCTATTTCAGAAAACTTTTCAAGAACGCCTTACTTCAGAATTTGGTTGAAGAACGGCCTATCTCAGAATTTTATTGAAGCACGCCCTATCTCAGAATTCGGTTCAAAAACGACTTATCTTAGCACATTTTCAATACATTTTTATTTGAGATAGGGCGCTTTTGGACCGAATTCTGCGATAGGGCATTTTTCAACCAAATTCTGAGATAGAGTGTTTTTGTACCTGTGGACCGACCCAGTGGAGGCTGCACGCTTCTTAGGGCTGCCGTTAGTGGAACTTGACGACAACGACTGAGATATCAACCGATCTGGGCGGGGTTGTTGTAGCCGCTACAACAACAACAACATAGAGTGTTTTTCAATACAATTCTGAAATAGGGCGTTCATGAAAAGTTTTCTGAGATAGGGCGTTTTCGAGCTGACTGCCGAGATAGGTCGATCTTCCACTCAGCTATCTGAGTGTAGTCTCAAATGTGCCAAATTTAAGAATAAAAATTTCTTAACCTGCATTTTTTCTTCCACTCATAAAATAGAAAATGTTACATTTCACAAAAAAATCTTACCTTGCGTATTAAGCAATTTCTTAATAAAACAGTATTTCATGTCTTATTTCATATTTAAACCACAAAATCTCCATAAATAATTTCCTTCTTAGTTTCAATTGCACCCAGCAACCAGTGTGACTAGGTTAGCCTTTTCGAGGCTAGATTTAGCATTTAAGTTTATGCCTCAGAAATTTAGATCTGACTTGGTGGCCTTTTTCTGGCATTTTTGTAATATTCCTAATAAAATAAATTCTAACTGCGACTATAAAAAAAATGCCTAACAGTGCTGATATTTGAAATTCTTAAATTGTACTAAATTAATGACAAAAAGGGGAACTTCTTTAGCTTAATTGTACTTTTTACCATTTCCGTCAATACATTACTCTTTTTCCCTCAACCAAACAAAAACCTTTTTTTGGCTACAGGAAGGGATTTATTATTCAATTCATTGCACATTAATTTAACGTAACATATCATTGAGATCTCTTCAACTAGCACATAAAGTCATGGCCAGTTTTGTCAGAGAGTCCCACTAAGTTAAACTAAGTTTCATTAAGTTGCAGTTTATCTTAAATATACACAAATAAATTCTTAAATTATATCCCACTTTTTTAAAAGCACACCCCGCTACAAAATGATACGGTCAACCGGTTCGGGATATTTATTTTGTTTTTTGTTTTTTATTTTATAAATCAGTTATTTTTTTATAAAAGCATAGCTCATTGTCCAACAAAAATAAATCCACAGTTCAAAAAAAAAAAATCAACAACGGTGTTGCGCATTTTCTTCTATATAAAATAAAATGCGAACATTCGTTATATGGAAAAAGGGTGTACCACCGTAAAAAAAAACGAAAAATCAACGGTATTTTTTAGATACTTCAAACTAGCACCTTATTGTATTTACTAGAATGAATGGGTACAAAAATGTTTACCCAACAAATTTCTACAAATTCTGAATAAAAATAGTGAAATTTTGATGAAACTTTGAAACTTGGATTTACTTGTATGGTTTTTGTCCAAGGCGAATACATATAAGGTGGTATCGATTCAACAAATACAACAATAACTTGTATTTTGTTTTAGCTTTTAGCGGGCCATTGTCAAATTCCAGCTATTCTTCCCCAAATGAAAAAGGGCGACAGAAAATACAAACACTTTCATGTTTTCACTCACTCTCTAGCCAAATGCAAAATTTTGACAATCAAACGCCTTGGTTTTTGTCAGACAAAGATCTCACTCATGAAGACAATAATGATAAAAATTAATACGGTAGATAGATCAGTTTATATTAATGAAAGTCAATCACATAAAATGAGGTGACTAAATTTTTCAAAATAAATAGCGATGAGGGATATTTCACCCGCCGGTGATAAAAATTGCAATCACCATAACGCTCATCACTAATATTATCATTCATAATCTCGTTTACATTCAAAATTACAATTCACAATTGCGTTTTATACCAAATATGAAATATGGGTATGTCCTTTACTTAAATCTAAACGGATTAAGAATCAAAGTGCTGACAGAAATTTGGGCGTTTGTTGGAAAAAGTATTTTTGATGTTGAAATTGTACTTAAAGTCGGTAAATTGTACTTATGTACTTTTTAAAACTAATTGTACTGAAAAAAGTACAATATCAACACTGGTACCTAAGCTTCCTAAAAAGCTTTAATATTTCTAGAACTAGTATTTACCGTTGAAATATTACTATAACAGTGCAAAGTAATACTAGGAATTTTGCTTTAAAGCATATTTTTGCAATTTGATTTTTGGCGTACTACTTGTGTACTATGGTGTAAAGAATATTAAAATATTTGCATCTTACTTATCCTAAACTTCGTTTTTCATATTTGGAGTTATGTAGCCATTATTGGACTGATAGATGCTATTCTGTGTTTTGATGAGAATTATTTAAGCAGTTATTTACAGAAAATCGGATTTTCGAAACCTATCGAGTTTTTAAGGAATGAATAGACCCTGTCGGGAAAAGCACTAGGACCGAATTGGTTCTGTACTATGTAGAGAATTTAGAGCCAGTGCGCGTTAATTATCTTCTGCATGCAAGCAACTGACAAATTTAACACTGTGAAGTCCTACGAAGTATCAATTGCCCGCGCTGCATCCCTTTTTCGATAGTTCTGAATAGTCCTAAATTCTATAGTTCCGAACCAATTCTAAAATCGACAGACGAAAAAAGAATCATTCTTTTTTTTAACCTTTTTAGTTTTCGTTTAGTTCGCTGATCCCCGGCAATGTGTTGACGCCTTTTTAACCTAAATTTTCATAGCGCATAACTTTGTCTAACCTTTTTTTAAAAACGAATTTAGCTTTGCTTTTTGCGATCATCTGGTCACACTGCCAGCAACATGCGATTAGCCGTTTTCTCGCTTGCAAGTTTTTACTGGCAAACATTTGTCCAGTAAAAATTTGCAACTTCCCTTCCTAGAGAACTGCCATTTTGCTCTCTCAATAACCCTTACATTTCAAGTTTTTTATTTGGATACATGAACACCAAAACTAGATAGTTTGTGATAACTTTTGAAAACTTTTGACTACATGAACCGGCATAATATTAAAGTTACTGGGGAAACTACTCTGTCGAAAATTCTCTGCGAAATCAAAGCGATTAAGGCTTTCTGCACATTGGTCGTCCAATCATAGTTGCTTCATCGTCACAATCATGATGCAACGATTACATGATTCGCACACTCGGTCGTGATATTTCAATTCATTTGGCGTCTAAAAATTCACTTGGAGCAGGTACTTTCTGTTTTTCTGGTTGATATTTTCGCGAAATATTTACAAAAACCTGCAATTTTTAAAACATTATTGCAATTATCCACTTTTTAATAATTTCCACAGATTTTTTTTTTGCAAAAAAATACTAATTTTTATACAATTTTAATGCAAATATTAACTTTTTCACTAATTTTCCCCAAACAATGCGTGCACAACGATTAGCAAACGGCAGTGCCGTATTTATCCGTTTCTGCATCTTCAACGATATGCCGATTACTAGCCGATAACGACAAGTGTGCAGATCTCCTTTGAAATGCATGTGCTCGGCTCAAAATTTCCGGGCGAGACGATAACGCAACTATGATTGGACGACAAGTGTGCAGATCTCCTTTGAAATGCATGTGCTCGGCTCAAAATTTCCGGGCGAGACGATAACGCAACTATGATTGGACGACAAGTGTGCAGATCTCCTTTGAAATGCATGTGCTCGGCTCAAAATTTCCGGGCGAGACGATAACGCAACTATGATTGGACGACAAGTGTGCAGATCTCCTTTGAAATGCATGTGCTCGGCTCAAAATTTCCGGGCGAGACGATAACGCAACTATGATTGACTGGAAATTGACTTTTACTACGCCAATTCTTAAAAGTGGTAATACAAATTGTATTGAGAATTATAGGCCGATTTCGAAGCTTTCCACTGTCTCAAAACGGTTTGAGTCCATAGTTAAAGACAAAATTTACTTTGCTGTTAAACATTATTATGTCCCAACCAACATGGGTTCGTGCCGGGTAGATCTACGTTAACCAATTTAGCTGCTTTTACAGAGGACTGTTTGGAAACCTTTAAAAGGGATCCCAAATTGACGCTATATATACCGATTTCTCTAAGGCTTTTGACAGGGTGCCTCATCGAATATTGATAGCTAAACTTGAAGGCCTGGGCTTTCATTCAGAGTTTCTGAAGTGGATCACATCCTATCTGCATAATAAACGCTGTGTTGTTTGTTTTGATAATGTATCGTTTTATTCTTTTGTCTCCTCCTCTGGTGTTCCCCGGGGTAGTGTCTTAGGGCCGTTATTATTTGTTGTAATGTTGTTTTTGTAATAAAGAATTAATGATATATCTTCCTATTTCTCAAAGTGTAGCTTTCTTCTATATGCGGATGACCTGAAGACAGGGTGAGCTTGATAATTTGTACTGTTGGTGTGCGCGTAATCGTTTGTCCCTCAATATTGGTAAATGTCGTTATACCTCTTTTGCAAAAGTGATTCGTATTGTTCCAACCTCTTACTGTTTTTCGAATGTCCCGCTAAAATCAATTACTGATTTCAAAGACTTGGGTGTTTATTTTGACTCCAAGCTCACCTTCACCACCCACATAAACTTTATTGTTTCTAAATCATTCGCGGTGTTGCCCTTTATTCGTCGCAACTGCTCGTCATTTTCCGATCCTTATACTCTCAAACTGTTGTATTCGTCTTTAGTTCGGTCGAGGTTAGAAAACGCGGTATTTGTTTGGAGACCTTTTCATACAGTTCATGTGAACAGATTGGGTCTGTTCAGAGGGCTTTAATACGCTTTGATTTGCGTGCGATGAAATTTGTAGGCCCTATTCCCTCCTATCGCTCTCGTTGTTTGTTGATAAATCTCATGTCCTTAGAGTCCAGGCGTACTCTGTTATCGATGTGCTTTGTCTTTGATATAATTGCAGGCTCTGTAGATTGCTCGCACCTCCTTATGAAAATTCGTTTTAATGAATTGTTTTTTGTGGGTGTTGTTAAAACTGTTTATGGTATGAGTGCTCCTTTAAGGAGGACTCTCTCCCAATTTAATGCTTATTCTTCATCTTTAGACTTAAATTTTTCTTACTCAAAATTTACTTTTAAGAATTTACTCATAAGGCACTTGTCATAAGGGTTTCCCTTATTCTATGTATATATTTGTCATGTAGTCTGTAAGCGTCCTGTTTGTTGATAATAATAATAAATAAATAAATGATTGGACGACAAGTGTGCAGATAGCTTAAGTCAGAGCATGTCATGCTCTTCAAACTGATAAGTGTCGTTTGATAAAAAACTGCACTTTGATGCACTTTTGCTGAAAACATTGTCAATACTCTTGCTTCCCTCGAAGCAGAAGTGAAACAGCTTCGTCGCTGTACGTGCAATTGTACGCACAGTTGCCGTTTTGGCCGAAATGTACCATTGGTACATAATTTTCATACTACTATATCTACTTTACATAATAGATATGTGTGGCGGCTTTTTCGTTCAAATACGCTTTCATTCTGCACTTCGCGGATGCTTTTTTATAGTTTGGTAATACAAAACAAACATTTTCGTTAACATTTTAACATCATGGGACCGTCTGGAATCTAATCAATAACAGCAAGCACCTCTGAAAAATCAGCTACAGCCAGAGGTATGTAAACGCACATTTCAAACAATCATTCAAACACACTTAATTTCAAATTGAAAACACATTTATTTGACACTTCGTAGGACATCGCAATGTTAAATTCACCAGTTGCTAGCATGCAAAAGAGAATTAACGCGCACTAGTCATGGTTCTAAATCACAGCTGGGCAGCGTCTGCCCGGTGGGCGACTGCGCGGCGTATTCGCGTATACATACGCGCTCTGCTTGGGAAGACAGCGAAAGCTTTATTCAACCGCACGTCCAGTGTTGCCGCGAATCATTTTTTGTGGTAGCAAAATTCCTTTAAAAAAAGGGCTAAAAAAGTGCTAAAAAGGCGTTGTGGCTAAAAAAAGCTAATATTTTATCCAACCAAAAACCTTTTTGTATCAAATGGGACATATACGACACCAGCTAGTCAAGCATCAAGTGATTGTACCATCAGGCACGACGGATATAACTTTCCACCATGCTGGTACATTATCTATTTCTTTACAAATGAGGTTCAGGACAGATCGAAATGATTAGAGTCGAAATTTCATAATTTTTCTACCATTTTGTTAAACATTGTTTTTTTTTTTTAATTCACAACTGCAATATCGTGAACTTAATCTTCAACAAACACGGCTTTGACTCATATAGTGAAGACATTTCCGCCACAATACTTTTTACTTCGAAAATTGCGCTAATTTCACCACTCAAGACACCAGCATGCTGGTGCAATCACACCACAAGAACATACACGGTCAATCGACTTCATGGACCATTTAACAAATTAAGTATATGAAGGACCGTAAACTTATCTATTTTAAACTATAGTTAAATCGTGAATAAATAAGTTGACAGCCCTAACACTTTTACAGTATGTATGTATAAAAACGTAAGAAACATACAATACATATATATATCAGTCTTTCTTAGTTTAAAAATTCATCTCTTACATAATGAAAAAAATTAGATAAAATTAAGAATATGGGTCGTTTCCATACAGCCGTACGCGACATTCCTACGCTTATAGAGTAACGTAAATCTATCAAAAATAGAAGTTACAGAAAAAAAAGATTGCGGTTATGTTGCAACCAAAGGGTACTATGTTTGAGAAAAAAATAAGCAGCCTCGAAACTTTGGTGGGGGAAATATCCGTTCAAAACCAGGTGATAACGTACGCGACAAAAAAATAAGTGGTTTTAAGGCACATATACATATATGCGAAAGTCTGCGAATCATGAGAGTTTTTCTTTTCTTTAAAAATTCCTAAACTAAGCTAAACAATGTACCTTTACAATCCTTCCATTTTTTGATAGAAATTATCTCTGGTTAGTTTTTATTAAAACAAATTATAATAACGTACGCGACATAACGTACGCGACAGATTTTTCCCCCATACAATATTTTTACTAGTAACACATACTAAATTAACTTTTTTCAGTTCTTCTCTCCACCGTTTCGCGTTTTCAAAACCTTTTTCCGCCATCTGAATACGAAATTTAAAGTTATAAAGCCGTTTGAATTCATTTGCTTGCATTTTCGGTTTACATTTTCATGGAAACACGCATATATGCGAAAGTCTGCGAATTATGGGAGTTTTTCTTTTCTTTAAATATTCCTAAACTAAGCTAAATAATGTACCTTTACAATCCTTTCATATTTTAAGAGAAATTATCTCTGGCTAGTTTTATATTAAAAAAAAACAATAACGTACGCGACATAACGTACGCGACAATTTTTCTCGTAAGTAATAAAATGTATTTATTGAGAACTCTTCCCGCCACCGTTTCATTGTTTTACAACTATTCTAAATCATTTAAATGGAAAATTTGCAATTAACATTGGCTTTGATGTATTTGATTGAAATTTTCGTACTTACAATAACGTATGCGACAAACTTTAAAGGGTAATAAAATTTGTTTTACTTCGGTTGGAAAGAAAATTTCACTGTATATCTTTAACTGGAAGAATTCTCGCTTAAGAATTGTAATCTGCATTACCTGCGACTGCCAATATACAAATGACATAGACAAACAATGTTTTTGCATAACGTACGCGACATTAGAATACTATCAGAAGCAAATCAAAAAATTACCGTTAACCGAGCTCTAACTTCTCCTTTTTCTCATTTTTATAGTTAGTTGTTATTGCAAATTTGATTTTAAGATGTAATTGTAATGTTTTAAATCTCTTAATTTAGTTAATAGGAAAGAGGAAATAGTTCATTTCATTAGAGAAAACTGAGTCGAACTCTTAAATTTTTGAGTTTTAAAATTGCAATAAGCTGAAATACTTCTATAATATAAAAATTCGAGTATTTTACTCTTATTAATTCGACTTAAATGGTACTTTGCACCAGTGTTGCCATTTTAGTGCTTTTGGAGCTAGATTTAGCTCTTTATTTACAACCGACTTCCACATTAGGAGGAGGTTGTCAGTTCGTCGGAATATTTTTTTTTTGTTCTTTTTTTTATGTATGTTACCGCATAACTTTGGGCCACGGATCGGAAAGGTAGTGTCTCGGAGGTTGTCCCATACTATTATGGTTTAGATCCGATCATTGGATCATGAAATATATATATATTAGAGGGGTTCATAAAAAGACTCTTTTTGAAAATTCATAAACGCTACATCAGAATATTGTTATTTGTGATAAAAAAAGAGACACGTAGTTTTTTATTTTGAAAAAAAGTTTTTTGTAGAGGTCGCGCAGGTCGGTTTTTTATAAAAACGCTGATGTTCTCAATTTTTTTATTTTCTTGACATGTTAAAATGCAGCTAAAAATGTGGTTTTACATATAATTACTCTGGTATTATTGGAGAACATTCCCTTAATTGCACACCTGTCTTGGAGAGTTAGAATGGGCCTAGTTCCCGAAAATGTTCTCTCGAAGAGAGACTAGTAAAATCAAAACGCTGATACTGAACGATTTACGCATTGTCATGGGTTGGAACTTGTTACCAGGGGGTTTCTGGGGTTGCTAATTAGGAATCTGAAGTCAGGTTTTCAAAATTCAAAATGGCGGATCCAAAATGGCGATCCATTATTTTTTTTTAAATGATTGGATTTGTTCGAAACCCAGCGCTCGAGAGTGTTTGGGGTCGCCGATTTCGAACCTGGAGTCAATGTTTTTAAATTCAAAATGGTGAATCCAATATGGCGATCAAATCAAAAAAATACTAAAATTAATACGTTGATACTGAACGTTTTAAGCATGGTCAAGGGTTGAAACTCGTTTCCAGTGGATTTCTGAGCTTGCTGATTATGAATCTGTTGTCAGATTTTCAAAATTCAAAATTTTTTTTTTCTATGTATGTTACCGCATAACTTTGGACCACGTCAACCGATTTCGAAAATTCTTTTTGCATCAGAAAGGTAATGTCTCAGAGGTGGTCACATACTAATCTGGTTTAGATCCGATCA
Organism: Rhagoletis zephyria; assembly: GCF_001687245.7. NCBI lineage: Eukaryota > Metazoa > Arthropoda > Insecta > Diptera > Tephritidae > Rhagoletis > Rhagoletis zephyria. Next base: position 349,166 of record NW_016157170.1, on the reverse strand, counting down.
TTGCATCCTAAACTTTTATATGACATTTGAAGTCGGTTTTGTTTTTTGCTTAAAAATTACTTGTCTGCTTAAAAATTACTTCTTTAGTTTAGCTCCGAAAATTGGGCTTTAGCTCCTAGCTCTTTTTTCAAAATTATTTAGCACTTTTTAGCTCCAAGTTTTAGTTGTGTTTGGTAATATTATATTAAAATTACAAATCTGTAAAATATATTTGGCTTTGGCGATCTCAGGCTATTTTCGATACCTTCATATTATTCTGTTTCGATTAACACTTAGAAAACTTCCATCCCTAATGCAAATAGATCGAAAGCAAATGGAAAGTGGGCAAGTAAGTCAATTCACACAAACTATACCGGACACTAATTTGAGCTCCGATAAGCTCAGACAGTGTATTCTCTCTCAGGCGGCCATGGTAGAGAAGGAAAGCCAAAACTTAAGCATTGATGAAGTTACAAATTTCGAAATTCAGTGGAAAAATATACATTTGTATCCACGGGAAAATACAGACTGCACCATAAACATAAAAAAAATCTGGAAAGTATCTACATACCAATAACTTTTTTTAGTTATTTTAAGAAAAACTATATTTTTATTCCATTTTTTTTAGTTATGTAAATAAAAATTAAAATTGTTTATTAATGAACTTTGTATTTAACTAATGATAATGGCATCTTCTCGGTTTTTTTCAACCAAAACCGAAAGTAACTAAAGGCAACAACGAAGCTTCATCATTTGAAAAAACTTCAACTGGAGTTATTATATACAAATACATTGACTCAAACAGCCGCTTGGTATTTTTCTAATATCCACAATGTTTTTCAAGTAATATATAATATTTTTTGCTTTTTTATACCCGAGCGCACTTATGCACAAGGGTATATTAATTTTGTTCACATAACGGTTGTTTGTAACAGCCAAAACGAATCGAGATAGATATAGACAAATGTATACATAAATGATCAGGATGAAAAAAGAAATCGATTAAGCCATGTCTGTCTGTCCGTCCGTCTGTCCGTCTGTCCGTCTGTCCGTCTGTCCGTGTACACGATAACTCGAGCAAAAATTGAGATATCTCAACGAAATTTGGTATGTAGGTTTCCCTTAATCCAAGGTAGGTTGGTATTGAAAATGGGCGAAATCGGACTTTAACCACGCCCACTTCCCATATAACGGTAATTTCCAGAAATACGAAAACTGCGATATTTTAGTAACTACTGGAGATTATTCACTCAAAATTGATATTTACTTATGGTTATATGTGTATATCTTGGTAACCGCTGCACCAATTTCTTCGAAACTTGGCACAGTTGTTTGCCTTGGCAAATTTGGGGGAAAAAAACAAAAATAAAACTTGCGCCAGCTGCGATTCGAACCGGGGTTCTCAGATTTGCCAAGCGGATACTCTCTCTGCATGCCAATGTCGCTCATGAAAATTTGTTGACTAAGTGCCTACATATCAGAAAGTCGTTAATTGTACCCATTGTCCGGTACTGCATGACATTGTAACCAGTTTTAGATCAAAACTCATACCTTATGCATTACATTCGGACCACTTTTAGTACAATTTACCTGTTTTACATTACATTGCTTTATATTTTTGGACTAACTTTGGTCTAGATACAAAGTTACTATACCTACGACTATATTTTTCGAGCAATTGGACCAATCTTTCTTTCATTTTATTGATGGAAATTCCACACTTGAAAGCAAATTTATATGTCTGGGTGTAGCTCAGTGCGCAAAGATGCTTTCCATAATTTGTTGATATCCAGAGATGGTCAGGGTTCGAATTCCACTGCGGGCAACATGCATATTAAATTTTTTATTTTTTTTTGAGTTTTTGTCTTCATTATTCATATGCGCGTAATTGAATTGAATATTTACTAATATACAGTACTTTCGTTGACGTTTATATTAAGATCAATTACGTTTATATTGGATTTTAATATTTTTTCCCCGCAGTGTAGACGAGTTTTTCGAGTTTACGCCGTTTTTCGAATTTATTTTCTTATGATGCAAGCACCGCTTTCATTTTCATCAGTATATTTCGGAAATGTTGTTTTTGCGTTGTACTAGGCTAAGGCGGCATGTCTTAACTTAAAATCGACAACAACGCAAGGTACAGCAAGGTAGTAAATTAGCTGCTTCTGCCAAGTGTTGAAATCGTCGTCACACTCATATTTCGGAAAAACATCCTTCAGCATTTCGAAAATGTTATTTGCGTCTTTGTCATTGTATTTATGTTCGGTTAATTTGGCTCGTATCTCGTTTATTCATTGTCGGCCAACGGTATATGTTACCGGCCAAACCCGATCTTAGGACAAACTAGGCTAAACTAGTTCTACCTAGATCTAATATATCCGTCCAAGGCGGAAACAAGTTGGACCCAAAAATATTGTGGACTGCGCACCGGAGTTGGACTGATGAGGGCCTACGCGGAAAGGTCTTCTGCGCAAAAATACTGTGACCGTTTAGCCTAGGCAAAACTAGTTTGTCCTAAGGTCGGGTTTGGCAGGTAGCATATACACTATATCGTCGCCACCGTTGTTAATTTCTTTTGTCGCACCGTTGTCTTGCAATTGCCGCTCAACCTCGTCTTTGCGCGCAACGTTATCTTTGTCCGTAACGTTTTATTTGCCACCGCTCGCTCCATCGCACACTATATTCTTCTTCTTCTTCTTCTTTATTGGCGTTGTAACCGCCTAAGCGATTTTGGCTTTTTCTGTGCTAACTGACGCCAATTGGAAATGCCAAGTGAAGCCAAGTCCTTCTCCACCTGGTCTTTCCAACGCAGAGGAGGCATTCCTCTTCCTCTGTTACCAGCATCGCGGCCCGCGTTGAATATTTTCAGAGCAGGAGCGTTTCTGTCCATTCGAACGACATGGCCAAGCCAGCGGAACCGCTGAATTTTAATTCGCTGCACTATGTCTATATCGTTGTAAAGCACATACAGCTCATCGTTAAAACGTCTGCGATATTCGCCATCACCAACGCGTAAAGGTCCGTAAATCTTTCGCAGAATCTCTCGAAAACTCCAAGAGCCGCCTCATCACATGCTTTCATTGTCCATGCCTCCGCGCCATACACCAGCACAGGCATGATGAGTGACTTATAGATTGTGATCTTTGTACGACGAGATAGGACTTTACTTCTCAATTGCCTACTCAGCCCAAAGTAGCACTTGTTGGCAAGAGTGATTCTCCATTGGATTTAAAGGCTGACATTATTATTTGTGTTAATGCTGGTTCCCAAATAAACGAATTCGTCTACTTTTTCAAACTTGTAACTGTTAACAGTGACGTGTGTGCCAAGACACGTATGCTCTGACTGTTTGTGTGATGACACGAGATATTTCGTTTTTTCCTCGTTCACCACCAGACCCATTCGCTTTGCTTCCCTATCCGAT
>NW_016157170.1:333459-345735 GCF_001687245.7 Rhagoletis zephyria | reverse complement strand
CTTCTCAATTGCCTACTCAGCCCAAAGTAGCACTTGTTGGCAAGAGTGATTCTCCGTTGGATTTCAAGGCTGACATTATTATTGGTGTTAATGCTGGTTCCCAAATAAACGAAGTCGTCTACTTTTTCAAACTTGTAACTGTCAACAGTGACGTGGGTGCCAAGACGCGTATGCTCTGACTGTTTGTGTGATGACAGGAGATACTTCGTTTTGTCCTCGTTCACCACCAGACCCATTCGCTTTGCTTCTCTATCCAATCCCGAGAAGGCAGAACAGACGTAGCCCTTGTTTTTACCGATAATATCGATGTCGTCGGCATACGCCAGCAATTTTACGCTCTTGTAAAGTATTGTGCCTGAGCGATTCAGTTGTGCGGCTCTTATTATCTTCTCCAACATAAGATTAAAGAAATCACACGAAAGGGAGTCCCCTTGTCTGAAACCTCGTTTGGTATCAAACGGCTCGGAGAGGTCCTTCCCTATTCTGACGGAGCTGGTGGTATTGCTCAACGTCATTTTACACAGCCGTATTAGTTTCGCGGGGATACCAAATTCAGACATCGCGGCATAAAGGCAACTTCTCTTCGTGCTGTCGAAAGCGGCTTTGAAATCGACAAATAGATGGTGTGTGTCGATCCTATTCTCGCGGGTCTTTTCCAAGATTTGGCGTATTGTGAATACCTGATCTATGGTGGATTTTCCAGGCCTAAAGCCACACTGATAAGGTCCAATCAGCTCGTTGACGGTGGGCTTCAGTCTTTCGCACAATACGCTCGATAAGACCTTGTAACCTATGCTTAGAAGGCTAATTCCGCGGTAGTTGGCGCGTATGGCGGGGTCGCCTTTCTTGTGGATTGGGCAGAGCACACTTAAATTCCAGTCGTCGGGCATGCGTTCATCTGACCATATTCTGCATACGAGCTGATGCATGCACCTCATCAGCTCCTCGCCGCCGTACTTGAATAGCTCGGCTGGCAGGCCGTCAGCTCCAGCAGCTTTGTTTTTTTTCAGCCGCGTAATCGCTATTCGTACCTCGTCATAGTCAGGCGGTGGGACAGCTACTCCATCATCATCGACTGGGGACTCGGGTTCGTCTTCCTCACTACTTTCAGCGCTGCTACCATTCAGTAGGTTATAAAAGTGTTCCCTCCACAATTTAAGTATATTCTGGACATCGGTCACTAGGTCGCCATTGTTGTTCTTACAGGAGTTCGCCCCGGTCTTGAAACCTTCCGTAAGTCGCCTAACCCTCTGGTAGAATTTTCGGGCGTTCTTCCTGTCGGCCAGCATCTCAAGCTCTTCGCACTCACGTATTTCGGCCTCTCTCTTCTTATTGCGGCAAATACGTCTCGCTTCCTTCTTCAGTTCCCTATAACGGTCCCACATGGCTCGCGTTGCGCCCGATCGCAGCGTGGCCCTGTAGGCGGCATCTTTTTTCTCTGCGGCTTCTTGACATTCCTCATCGTACCAGTTGTTCTTTCGGGCTCGCTGAAATCCAACTACTTCTTCGGCGGCGGTACTTAATGATCTGGAAATGTGGTTCCACTGCTCGCCTATGTCGGATTGTTGAAGAGTGCTCTCAGAGAGCAGGTGTGGGAGTCGAGTAGCGAATAAATTGGCAGTATGTGGCAACTGTAGTAGACGTCGAAAGGCTTAACGCTTACTTTTCCTTGCCCCGTCCATCGCATTTCTTGGATGGCGGTGATGTCAGCCTTTGTCTTCCCGAGGACATCAACCAGTCGGGCAGAGGCACCTTCCCCATTAAGGGTCCGGATATCCCAGGTGCTTAAATCATAGTCCTTTATACGTTTGCCGTGGTCGTCATCAGAAAAAGGGGGTCTCGTCCGAGGCTGTTTTTTTTTCTTTTCATTGTTCGGGGTTTTAACGTAGCGGGACCCAAACCCGGCGCACGCGAAGTTTTACGCCTTCTCACTTTGCTTTGGTTGCTACCCAGAGGATACGTGGATATATATATTCGGACGTTGTGAGCTGCGATTTGGACCGTACGAACAAGAATCGCTTCTGGCCACTCCCAGGTGAATGGCAGTCAAAAGTTTTCCACTTCTGCGTACGGAACCATCCTCCGCACACTATGCCCTTTTAAATTTTAGCCAAAAGTCCAAAATAAAATGATTTCAAATGGCCGTGATATTTGTCATTCTGGCTGACAAATATTCGGCTACTAAGTCCATCTAATAAATTCATAAGAAAAAACAACAACAACAAAAATAGTCGGTGTCAAACGTTGCTCATTGTGACGCGTAAAAATATTTTAGCGTGAAGTTTTTCGCATACTTTAAAGGGCAGTCCTTTTTTTGCGAAGTTATTTTAAAATAATTATTTATGCGTGGTTTAGTTTCAATGTTTTCTAATTTCCTTACTAAGTTTCCCAGCTGTAGTGAAGATTGATAATTTCTATATATTTAAACAAAAAATATTCCAAAAAGTAAGTAATTGTGAAAACATTAAGATTTTTACTGGAGCAAATATTATATGCAAACTAATAAGGAATATTTCTACTGTTAGATTTCGTAAGCACTTTTTGCACAAGTCTGCACAATTTTTTGATTTTCATTAATAAACATGGCAGTCATCCGAAGCGCACTTTTTGACGAGTGGCTTGAAGGCCAAAAAGATGATAATAATGGTGCTGTAATGAAATATATTTTGGATAAGGTGGGAGGGGACATTGACCATGAAAGATAAAAAGAGTTTATCGGTAAGATCTGTTGTCAATTTCGTTTAAAATGGGCCGCTGCTTTCGTATGAACTCCCGTTTTCTGCATCTCCACTCCAACTGGTTGTCGCAAAGTGTGGATTTATCCGACTTTTTTCTTGACGTAACACCGTATTGACGTAACATAAATATCATATGTACATCCATTTAATAGTTACGGCTTTCGGCACGCTAAAATTGAAAAAGGGCTCACTGTCCCCGTCCGCATTATTGTCTTCCCCACATATGCCCGGACAGATTCCGCGGTGTTCTGCCGATAGTTCACTCGGTCTAGCAGCCAGTGACGCTCGCGTTGCCACCCACAGTAGCAGACCAGCTTTTCAACTGCAAAAGTGAGTATTTCTGTGCGTTGAATACTTCGGACTCCATCTTTTGTTTTTTTAAGAACGGTTCTAACGACCACTTCTGAACCGGCTCCGTGGTTCTTTTTGAAAAATAAAAGATGGGGTGAAGTTTTCCGTCACTTTTCTTTTGCAACAAAATAGCCCCTAGCCCTACCGAACTTATGTCACAGTGGAACTCCGCGTAACTATTCGGATCATAAAGCGCAAGTACTGGGGAGTCTAACAACTTGGACTTCAAAAGTTCGAAACACTCTAATTCAGTTGCCCCAAACGAAAATGTTTTATTCTTCTTGGTCAAGTCGTACAACGGTTTCGCCAAAACAGAAAAATCCCTCACAAACCTTCTAAAATACGAGCGTAGTGCCAGGAAACATTGTACCGCACGAACGTTATTTGGTACCGGAAAATTTTTAATGGCTTCTAAGCCTCAGCATCAGCTCGTATCCCTTTCCCGTCGATGATATACCCTAAATACTTTAAACTCCTCTGCAAAAACTCGCATTTGTCAAGTCTCAACTCAAGTTTATTTTGGAATTTTTTTTCTAAAATCTCCTCTAAGATTCGAAAGTGCTCTTCAATGCGTTCCGTTGCGACCATAATATCATCTAAGTACTCTATCACCTTTCCTTCTTTTATCATTTCCGCAAATATCTTGTGTATAAACTAGGGCTGTTGCGAATGTGAAATTTTAGACATCCGCGGATGCGAATGCGGATGCGGATGTCTAACAGCTAACATCCGCGGATGGGAAAGCGGATGTCAAGTATTTTTAAGAAATAACCAGGTAAGTATACTAAGTTTATTAGGTTAATAAAAAAATTTAAAAGTTAGTAATTTTTAATAATGTTTATTTTATTTAGTACTTGAATTTAAAAATTTAAAATTTTGTTTAGTAAAAAGTAATGAGAATAGCATCGGGGCTGCAAATGTCGGATGTATTCTCCTGACTTTCACGTTCACTTGAAGAATCTAGCATAATGGTGAGATCGCTGTTTAAAGAGCGCTTACAAACCAAACCAGATGTTTCAGGTTTTTCTGAAGCTTTTTAAAAAGAGTTCTTCATTCTCATTCCTTTAGCAGTTTCAGAATTTGGAGAGCTTGTAACGTCATCAGCGTTTTTCGATTTTAGTTTTTGTAATTCATTTTTAATGGTTTCTTCTGCGACTGGTTTGAAGAATTTGTGCTTATAGCGAGCTAGATAGGTGGATATGGAAAATAAATTATTATTTTCTAGGAATGAAAATTTTGAACAAAATTCTGTTTTTAAGATCCTGGCTTCCAGCCGATTCGGATCAGAATATTGTTATTTTTTTAAAAAAGCACCCCGTTTTTTTTATAATCGTTTGAATTATTGGAATCACGAATGATGAGGGTTTCAGATAGTTACGTACTTACCTAATTAAAGGTCAGACCTATAGATTCTTAAATATTTCAGCATCGATTCTCTTTATAGCTAAATGTTGAAGATTTCTGCTGGATATCCCTATTGTAGGAGCTTAATCTGTCACTTTCAATAGCAAAGAAGGGAGACGTAGGGGGAGAGTTTTACCACAGAGGCCTTTAGGCAAGGATCCAATGTATGTATTTCAGCGACGATGTTTGTTATGTATTTTTGCATTTCAGGTGACGATATGTAACATCAAGAGCAAATCACGACAATTTGGTTTAAAATTACAGTGCACACTTTAATAAAGAAAGAAATGCATGTATTTAAAGAAGAGAAAACAAAAAATNTAAAGACATTTTTATCAAAGTTGATAAATATGACAATTGACCAGTTTTGTTACACAAATACTCAACAGACCACAGGCAAAAAATATTGGCTACAATTTGTCATTTTGTTTGCCAGATATACGTTTTATTGGTACACTTGCACAACATTCGCATTCGCAAAAGCTCTGCATTGATTATTGCGAATGCGAAAGCGAATGCGAATGTTAAAATTAATCCGGAAGCTCCGGGGATGCTAATGCGAATGCGAATATTCGCAACAACCCTGGTATAAACCTTTGAAATGTAGACGGGGCATTTTTAAGCCCAAAGGCATCCTAGTAAACTCATACTGTCCTAGTGGAGTTATGAACGACGTATACTTTTGAGACTCTAGATGCATATATACGTGAAAAACCCCGTTTTTAACCGACATGCAAAAAAGGAGGAGGTGATCAGTTCGTCGGAATATTTTTTTTTTTTATGTATGTTACCGCATAACTTTGGACCACGTCAACCGATCCTCGGCAATTTTTGCATCGGAAGGGTAGTGTCTTAGAGGTGGTCCCATACTAATCTGGTTAAGATCCGATCAATGGATCATGAGATATATATAGCATTGACGCATTAAGTTAAACTTTTGGCAAATAAAATTAATCTTTTGGCAAATAAATTTAATCTTTTGGCAAATAACTTTAATCTTTTGACAAATAAAATTAATCTTTTGGCAAATAAATTAAACCTTTTGGCAAATAAAATTAATCTTTTGGCAAATAAATTTAATCTTTTGGCAAATAACTTTAATCTTTTGACAAATAAAATTAATCTTTTGGCAAATAAATTAAACCTTTTGGCAAATAAAATTAATCTTTTGGCAAATAAATTTAATCTTTTGGCAAATAACTTTAATCTTTTGACAAATAAAATTAATCTTTTGGCAAATAAATTAAACCTTTTGGCAAATAAAATTAATCTTTTGGCAAATAAAATTGAACTCTACTATAGTACTAAACAGTGTTTGAAAAAGTAAAAAATACACTAAAAAACTGCTGTTGCTGTGCTAGGAAAGCATTTTTTTTAACTTTTGACGCTTAGCTTTACTGCGCCAATATCAAGAGTTAACCTCCAGGATAGCTGAAAAGTGTTTTTTGGTTTTTCTGTTCTGTTGATTTGACTGCTACTTTCAAACAGTTCTGTCACAGCATGGTCTCAAATATTCATCAAACTATCTGGCGTATTTTATTTCAACCAAACCACGTATTATGGCCAAATGGGATAAAAAACCTCTAAAATGCTACAAATCTTGAATTAAAAAATACGGTTTTGTAGATTTATGAGTTTTTGAAGACTATTTTTGACTCGATTTCAAAGACCGAATGTCATCTGAGAAGAGGATATATAGGCCTTTTAAAATGGTATTTAATAATCTATTTTCGGACTTGGCTTGTTGGGATTTTTATGGGTTAAAATAAAAAAAAACATATTTCTCTTAATTTTTTAAATTTTGACCATTGATAATTTCCACAATTTCAAAATATGTAGTACTGTCTAAAATTAAATCCATTTTCAAAAAACTGATACCTTATTAATTGCAATCGCATTAAAATTGTCGAATTTAGGAGACTTTTCTTAAATTCGGCCTTGAATTTATATTGTTTATTTACTGGACTTTCAGATTTTTTGAGCAGTGTTGCTAAGGAATTCATCAATATTTATTCAAAATTGATATGCATATACAATCGTTCANTTAATTGCAATCGCATTAAAATTGTCGAATTTAGGAGACTTTTCTTAAATTCGGCCTTGAATTTATATTGTTTATTTACTGGACTTTCAGATTTTTTGAGCAGTGTTGCTAAGGAATTCATCAATATTTATTCAAAATTGATATGCATATACAATCGTTCATTAGCAAAGAAGTGGTTTTTCAGGAATTTTTAGGAAAATGGGGGTGGCACCGCCCACTTATATGATATATGCGTATCTCAAAAACTACTTGATCGATCTCAGCCAAATGTGGTATACACATTGCGCTTAAGCTTCTTAAGCGCCACATTGAAAATTTTTGAAATCGGAAGTGTTACCAGGTCTTCGGCATGAGAAAACGTCCCTCTTGGTCTGAAAAAACGTCTTTTCCTACCCAAAAACGTCTTTTTCAAATGAATATCCAAAAAGTTCTTCTTATTAAACTTTTATTGTATACAAAGGTACATATGTACGTCAGGTATATTAAAATGTCATTTCGACAAAGCACATTTAAAATTCATTGTAAACTGGTTTGAGATCGTTAATATAAAAATCATTTTATACATACACATACAAGCTCATTATATATATAAAATATAAATCCACATTTCAAATTTTGTCCAAAATTATAAAAAATCTGCAACGTTTCAGCTAGATTTTCAACTTTTTATTAAGTTTTTTTAGATTTTTTTGGGTATGCAGCTTTTTTGATGCTTTTGCGACCATGCGTGTTGCAATAGACTGGCTCTTCCTGATTTGGCTTTTAATGGGCAATTTCAAACATTACAATAAACCTCGTATCCTCAAGTGTTAACACAACCAGCCTTTGAACACTGTATCCTTAGTCCAAGAATCCAAAACAAAATGCGCGTATGCTTGGTTTGCATCATATTTAAGTCATTTGTGTCCAAAGAATGAATATCTTTTGAAGCAGCTGTTGCAAAACACAAAGCTTGTAAAGATTTATTAAGAAAATAATTCAAAATCAGTTCTACTAACAAGATTTAGTAACAGAGAAAATTTACTGGGAAGTTAAAAAACGTCATTTTTTATACAAAAAACGTCCAAACGCCAATAGGATACAAAAAACGTCCAGATGACGTTAAAAACGTCAACCTGGCAACGCTGCTCCAAGGGTAGGTCCGATCCGCTTCTGAAAATATGTAGCAGATAATACACAAGCAGATGTCTTCGTGGTTGCTTTCCGAATGAATCTTTTCTTTTATTCTCCTTTTCTCTTTACATTGTGTTTGCTTATGTGGATAACAGAGTTGCATATTTAAGCTACGATATAATATAATGCAGTGTATGCACTAAGTTGAGTGGTTCGTTATTACGAATATATTGCTACACTATTTTGTTAACATTTTTTTTACTATTTTCAGGAAATTGGTAACAATTTAATAAATTTATACATTATTTGCAATAATAAGAAAATTATTAATAAATCAGTACAGCTGAATTAATATTCATAACAATTCAATAAAGATACATATTGTATGTATGTACATTGGGGTGCTCCAAAAAAAGAAAGTCGGAATTTTAATGGATTGTACTATACCGAAAACAGTAGTTTTTATTTGGAAATCAAAAATATTTAGGGGTCGCTCTAAACCTTCAAAGTTTTCATGTATTTTATATGGGGAAATAAACAGGTTTTCGTAGAAATGGTATAGACTTTTTGAGAATTCATATTTCTCGATCGGAAAACTTTGTTTCTCTTTTGGGGATTTTCAGTAATCACAGCGCACGGCAGTGCGCGCGAGTGACGAAAGCAGCAACAGTAGCATGCTGAAATGACTCACTTATATATACACGAGATTTGGAAGTTTTTATCCAGACGTCCAATCGACATGTTTGATATATCGTTGGAAAGGTCTTGCAGAGTGTATCCAGAAAATATATTCAAGATTCGTAAACGATTAACCGGATTCTTAAAAATTAGGCTAAAGTGTTGCGAAACAAAAAACGTTTTTTTGCTTTTTCCGGTTTAAGGGGGCATGTGGATACACCCAACATATTTAGTGTTATTCTATAGGCAAATACCTTTCAAACGCTACCTTATATATTAAGTTCCGGCCACTCGTTGGAAAGATATAGAGGTAAATGTGTTTTTGTTCGTGTCTCCACTACGAGATGCTTTGGTATGTATGTGGCGTCTGTACGTACCATCATTTAATTTTTTTCAAACTTTCAGGAATTAAAGTACACAAAAAACTAAGAAGGTTTTGTTCCAGGATGTTTTGATTCGTATGCCTGTGAGGGCGTGGCTGCTGCCTTAAATTCGAAAAAAGGCAATTTTTTAAACTACCACTGAGGTCGCACTACTCAGTCCATATCATTGATGTGGATATCAGTAGAAGGGTCTTCAAACAAGCTATCTAACGCTATCTTTTGTGTTAATAAAATATAAATACGCCATAACGTTATCGCCTGAAAACTAAAAATTGGGCTGCTGAAAATAGAGATTTCGAGCATTTTCACAAAAACTGGTCAGTCGATTTTATTCTAGCTTTCCACAAGTCTAGCGCAAAACCTTAGCTTTCATCTGGAGTATAGCTTATATCTGGGAAAACTCTTGTTGTGGAGATATTGCTATTCAAATTGAAAAAATGTCGCTCCAAAAAGGGTCAAATGGTTAAAAATTAACATATTCGTCTAATTTGGTTACTTTAAGATATAAAAATAACGTACACAGTTCCCCGAAAGAAATCGCCCATTCCCCGATTGCCACTTAAACCAAAATTCCCTGCAAATCGGGGAATTTCCCGCGAGTTGACAAGTTGAAGGATGCAGCTGTGCTAATCACTTCGTACATGTCTTGGAAACCACAATTTGTGTGAATTTTAGAGTTTTTTTCAGTCACATGAAATTGTAACATTCTTCCCCATTTTAATTGCAGGTATGTACACAGTATTTAACTATGCTACATGGGTTTATCACCCGCACTTAACCTACCTGGTATTTACCTATAGTTGTACATAAATATGTATGTATGAATGCATTTAGTTCACCCAATGTGCCGCTACTACTTACATACATACGTATAAATTGCCACTGAGCAAAACTATTTGAGAAAAAATCATTAGTTTAATAGCACGAGTGCAACACCGTACACGTGATAGAAGTAAAACTTTTAAAAGAAAGCACATGTGTGCGCCCCACACCCAGTAGAAATCTTAACAGCAATTAAACTAAGGCAATCAGACGAATACAGTAGTTTATTGTATCAAAAGTTGGTACCAAGTTGATAAGTTTTTACCATTTCTCATATTTTTTTTATTTTTAATTTTTTCGAATACATATCATCCTTGATATCATCATATCCTTGATCATCCTTTTTCGCTTTATTCCGTATTCGAAAAACTATGTGTTTCAATGGACACATCGATTTGAATACATAATTTAGATTTAGAGCATATTTTTAGCAATTTATTTGAGAAAAATAAAACATTTAATTTATTGTTTGTATTTTCGTCCATTTTAAATTTGCTACCCCAAAATAATTGATATCAAATAAAACACCTCTTTGAGGTAAAATTTTCGAGTGACGAAGGCTGAACTAGAAACACAAAATTTATGATATCAATTTCGTGACGAAAATTATACGCATTTTTTCATAAATTTTGTGTTTCTAGTTCAGCTTTCGTCACTCGAAAATGTTACCTCAAAGAGGTGTTTTATTTGATACATATTACCCAATTGTTTATTTAACCGTTTTCTATTATCACCTATTTCTTATAGGACCCCTAAAACCCTCAAGGGGGGGACCCATAAAAAACTGCTTGTATTTAAAAATGGAAAATGAAATAAACAATTAAAGAGAAATAACGTTTTCCGATTAAAAAATATTGATTTTCAAGAATTTTATACGATTTCTACGAAAACTTGTTTTCCCCATATAAAATGCATGGAAATCTTTGATTAAAAAAGGGGGTATAATTTTTTTCTGTATCATTCATTCATTTATTTTATTTAACCCTGCTTATAAACAGCAGCCTTTCTCATAGTTACATTTGAGTTTACATGTTTGCGAATTACATACATAATTCAAAAATATACTGAAAGTGAAAGTACTTAAAAAGGTATTTAAGGAAATTACAGCAGTTTACACAATTTATTGAATCGCAAATAATTAACAGTGGCATAATTGGTTGTTGCTGAGTTTGATACATGATGGTCCTGTCCACCACAGGTGTAAATTTGCGATATCTGCGGGTGACATGCCACGACTTGCACAGTCGACAGGGTTGTCCTTAGACCGGATTTGGTGTCAATGATTCGTATCAGAGTAGCGCTGAATATATTCCAACCGGTTGGATACATACATAACCGGTGCTCAACACTCCCGCTTGACGCACCCCCCAAAAACTCTTCCAGAGTTTTTAAACGGTAAAGTCACAGCGCTATAATCCGTAGGGACTCTGCATGACTTACAACCATTGGCCCCGACGCCTACCCAAAAAATGTCGCCAACGGTTTCTTTTTTTCAGGAATACGAACTCGCCATAGACAGTGACTCCCAGCAAACATTTGGAGTCATAAATGAGTCTTTAAGGAGTCCCATTTCGGAGCCTTTAAGAGTCCGAAATGAGGGTGTTTCCCTTCCTGCGAAGGTCGTCCTATATGAGCTTAAATTCATACATCAAATGAGCCTCCATATGAGTCATATTGGACTCTTATTGGCCTCATATACGGCTCATTTTGGACTCTTTTTGAAGCTCTTAAATGACTCTTATTGGCCTCATAAATGCCTACTTTCGGAGCTCCTTGTATGCTGTTCTGTGACTCTTATTGGCTTTATTCTTCAACTCTCTTAATGAACTTACTTTAGAGCCATGTTAGCAAGGAATTCATTTCAAATACTGTTGCATATTTATATACAAACCTCTGCGCATACATATATACATATGTTCATATATTGCAGCATTCATGTAATAGCAGTTGCTGCAGCTAAATTTTGTTTATTTTTCCTTCCTAATTATTTTTCATATCTGTATAAACAAGTTTAGATATAAATTTCTAGTCGTTATTGTTTTTATACTGGCACAAAGTGCTGGCTCATAACTTGGATCATATATGACTCCTAAAAGATTCATATAAGAGTAAAAAAATGTTTGTTTTTGAAACTCATATTTCTTACTTACCTAGGACTCCTTTCCGACTCATATATTCTGAGCGCTCAGAATATGTTTGCGGGGCTGTAGCCTTTTTGTGTGTATATTGTCTACTCTTTGTCAACAAGCAGAACAGCTGTGCTTCTTCTTGCATTTTCTATTCCATTAGATATTTATTTGAGCGTACATGTGCGGGCGAACACAATTTTTCACGAGTTTCTTTGAAGAACCCGTAAATTTCTGCGAATTGGGTATTCTTCTTCTTATTTGGCGCTGTAACCGCCTAAGCGATTTTGGCCGAGTCCAAAACAGCACGGCAGTCATTTCTCTTCTGTGCTAACTGACGCCAATTGAAAATGCCAAGTGAAGCCAAGTCCTTCTCCACCTGGTCTTTCCAACGCAGAGGAGGCCTTCCTCTTCCTCTGTTCCCAGCATCGCGGCCCGCGTTGAATATTTTCAGAGCAGGAGCGTTTCTGTCCATCCGAACGACATGGCCAAGCCAGCGGAGCCGCTGAATTTTAATTCGCTGCACTATGTCTATATCGTTGTAAAGCTCATACAGCTCATCGTTAAATCGTCTGCGATATTCGCCATCACCAACGCGTAAAGGTCCGTAAATCTTT
>NW_016157170.1:325854-332536 GCF_001687245.7 Rhagoletis zephyria | reverse complement strand
TTTTCATTGGGCGGGGTTTTAACGTGGCGGGACCCAAACCCAGCGCACGCGAAGTTTTACGCCTTCTCACTTTAGCTCGCTCCCAAACGGGTGTTTGGTTGCTACCCAGAGGATACGTGGATATAAATATCCGGACGTTGTGAGCTGCGATTTGAACCGTACGCACAAGAATCGCTTCTGGCCACTCCCAGGTGAATGGCAGTCAAAAGTTTTCCACTTCTGCGCACGGAACCATCCTCCGAATTGGGTATATTCAAAACAAATTTAGCTTTGGGAGACGAAGAAAAATTCGAAATTAAAGATATTGAATACAAGTTTGTGTGCTTACCTTTTGAGTCTGAATTCATAATTATGCCAATTTTACACAGCTGCTTTCCAGAAAAATGTTCAACGAGCGGGCTGAATGTTCAAAAGGAAAACTAAAATATTGTGCTACTACGAATTGTTTTGGCTGCCATGAAATTTCAAAAAAACTTGAAGTATATAAAGGTACGTTGCTTTAAAGACTTTTAAAGTCACATATCTGTGTTCGTATGGAATAGTAGCTTATGTCGGGAAGCTGGCTTTAATATGATGCGGCATTCTCTTTATGCTTTAAACGACAAGGAATTTTTTGATGAGAATATTGACTTGTTAGTATCGGAACTATTTCTTGCACGTTTATTTGCCAAAAGTTCTTCAACGGCTCGGCGCCACTGAGTCATTCGCAATCGTATGCTGCGAATGCCGCAAATTCAACTAACAAGATAAAAGACATATGAAATAAAAATTAAAAAAAAACAAGTAAGAGCAGCGCTGTCTTCGGGTATGCCGAAGGCTTCATACCTTTCTTCATGTACATCTGAAAATTTTACTTTAACAGATCACTGCATTTGAAAAAAATGTATATATTTACAGAATATATATGCAGATAGAGGAGATATATATATGAAAAACCATATCTAAACAATCAGAAGTATGGTAGATATAACTTATATAGCACCAATCAAAGTGATTTTCACTGCTGTGCGATCGGTATGTAAACCGGTAACACAATTTAATGGGTTTAGACTCCTACATAAAGGAGATATATCGTAATAAGTGGTATCTGAACAATCAGAGGTATAAGAGATAAAGCTTATACAGCATACATTTTGACGATTTTCTCAGTAGATTTTGTATTATTATTTATAGAATAGCTTACGAAATTTATCTGTTTTAGCACTCCAAATAAAGGAGTTTTACAGTAAAATCCCATATCTGAACAATCAGATGTATGGAGGATATAAATAGGTTACAGTGGCCCGATCATTAATAATTTTACTGTAAACTTTCTGTTGGTAATTAGTGAAAATATTGCGAAATTTCATGTTTCTAGCTGCATATATGCAGAAGTTATAACAAAGAATCTCGAATCTGAACAATCAGTTGTATCGAGGCTATAGGTTATAGCGACCCGATCTTCGCCATTTTCACTGTAAGTATTCTTTTGATAATGAGTGACAACAGTGCCAAATTTCATGTTCCTANAGTTATAACGAAAAATCTCATATCTGAACAATCAGTTGTATGGGAGCTATATGTTATAGTGGTCCGATTCTTCCGGTTCCGACAAATGAGTAACACATTATAAAAATACACCCATTTACAAATTTCATCCGGATATCTCGAAAACTGAGAGACTATATTGCATACAAACAGACGGGCAGACAGACAACGATCAGACGGACAGACGGACATGGCTAAATCGACTCAACTCGACGTTCTGATCATTTAAGTATGCATTTTAATGGGTCTATCTCTTCTTATTCTGGTACTTACAAACACCGGACCAAAGTTATAATACCATTTCATGCTCATGAAAGGTATAAAAAAATTTAAACAATTTCTATTGTTTCAGTTTTTAAATAGGTATAGCGTATTTTTTTTTTATATTATGTTGGTAATACTGTTTATCGACATATTGTATGATAAATGACATGTGTGACATCATGCTTTTTCATTTTCATACTGTGTTTAATATGTAAAATAAAAAAATATGAATAAAAATAAAAATAAAAAAATTTAAGAAAGTTTTCAACGCTGAACACTTTAGCTATTTAGAAATTTAAATTGCATTAAGAGAAAGTCAAATTTCGTGGATTCTCGCAACAATGTGGCCGATTTTCGGAAAAAAGGCGTTGAAAAAAAAAAAATACAGAAGCGCTCTCTGGCGGCCCTCAAAAGTAAAAATTAATGCAAGAAATGGATTCTTCGACCCCAAAAACCCCCACGTACACATTTTGGCTAGTTTTCAATACAGCTGTTTCAACAAGTGAGACACTTTTTGAAAAAAAAAACTAGATAGGAAAATCGCTGGCTCGAAAGACCTATGGTTTCTTGGGCAAAAATACTTGAAATGACCCAAATAATCATAGTCGCGATGTGCCTCTGTTAATTTTTTTGGGCCCCTACAAATCGACCCGCCCTAATGTATATGTATGTATTTATTCGTTAGCAGTTTATTTTAAATAATATAACTTTTGAGAAAATAAAGGTTATATTATTTTAATTTTTAAGAAAATTAAAATTTGCCTACTCACTACTTTCCTTTATGTGTTTGTATATGTGTGTGTTTGATTTTGCTCCTTTTTGCGCCGGGGCCTTCTTGTGCCTGGTGTTGCTGTTGCCGCTAATGCTGATGCTGTTTTGTTTGTTGATGTTGTAGTTGCTTCCTTTGGTTGTTGTTGTGCTTCTTGGGGCTCAGCTTCACTTGATTGTTTTCTTTTTTGTTGAAAAAAAAATGCATTTTTATGGATTTTTTTCCAAAAATTGTTATTTTTCACAGTAATTGTCTTTTTTTGTTGTTTTTTTTTATATTTTTGTATGTATACAAAACAAGCAAATTTGTTTTTTTTTTCAAAAGAGGCGCAGGAATTTTTATTTGTTTTTCACTTTTTTGCGTTTATGTAATTAAAATTCAAAAATTTACAGTTTTTGTTTGTTTTTGTATACGTGCACTTTCAACACTTCTGTTTATAGCTTTTTCCACTTAATTTTGCTGTTTTTTTTTTATTTATTGGTTTTTTACGGACGTACGAATACGGAATATTTTTTCGAGTTTTTATTAAGTTTTATTTATTTATTGGGAGCTAATCCAGGGTTGGCTGCGAAGGACCTTGAATATTTTTTTCGCTTGTGGTCGCCTTTCGCACTCACCTGTATTTACATACACACTTTCCGTTTGAAGGAAAAACTTTGGTTTCGATTTTAAATGTTACAAAAGTTTAGTATATTGATGAGTTTTTAGAAATTTTTAAGCCAGCAAAACTTAAAAATTTAAATAGTTTTATTTTTTATCTTGATTGTTATTCTAAGTAAAATCATGTTTATCTTATAAAATACGATATGGGGATCAATGAAAGTATGAAAACTAGTTTGTTTAAATCACAAAATTTCATAAAGTAATTATTAACTGTATAAGTTTTGCTTCTCAAAAAGTTGTTTAGTTAGTTTTTAAAGGTAAATCAAAATATAAATTAAAAAAAAAATCACTTTTATTAGCTCTAAAAAACACGGATTTTGATTTTTAAATTTAATGTAGGACCAACTTTGTAGAGCATTTAATTCTCTACAAAACTGCATTAAGGTTTTTCTTTTATTTGTTACATTTAATTGTTTATAAAATATAAAGTTGCGAAACAACATTTTCTTCATTGAAAATTCTTATTTTTGCGAGCGCTAACTGAAAAATGAAGATATAGGGCTGAAATTTGGACGAGATTATTTTTTTTAACTGACAACGAAATTTTGATATGGGACCGAAAGAAAAAAAAAACATTAGTTTTATTTGACGCAGTCTAATGTATATGTACATATACATATACCCAATAGGACCAGAAGCGGTCCATTAGTTCTATTGGAACGCTCCATATTCAGCAGTAAGCGCCCCCTTCCTAATTTCATACTTCATTGTATTCTAACATTGTGTGTCATTAGAAAGAAACGCTCCCTTGCTGCTCCCAAAGAAGCCCTTGGTGAGCTTGAATTTATAAAGCGATGCATGCTGTAATTATCAATATATACATTTATTTAAAAAAAAGGTTCAATCTAAAATTCCTAATGAAACTTCTTCCACAAGGTCACCAGGTAGGCGTAAATTTAGCGCAAAAACCATCTCAGATGATGTGGCTGAAATACATTCTTTATACATCGATCGTAAACCAAGAAGTATTATCGGTAGCTCATCATACTAATTGTTGGTTCCATTTCTAGCCATTATCGTAGCTTTCAACTGCCTCGTTCTACCATACCATTCCCTTGAGGATGATATGCAGAAGTTGTAATGTGATGACTACCAAGAAATTTTGTTAGATCCTAAAATAATTTGGACATAAATTGAGTACCCTGATCTGTAGTGATTTTTAACGGTACCCCAAAACGTGAAACATATTCCCTGAAAAATTTATTGGCAACAACTGCCGCTGAAATGTCCTTTAATACGTATGCCTCAGGCCAACGTGTGAACCTATCAAATATTGTAAAAATGTAACGATGTCCTTTCGATATAGGCAGAGGTCCAATAATATCTGAATGAATATGCTCAAATCTACTTTTGGGAATCGGAATTTTAATTACTGGGGATTTAGTGTGACGATTAACTTTTGATTTTTGACAATTTATACACTCTTTTGACCAAATATTTATATCTTTGTGCATTTTTGGCCAATAGTACTTTTTACAAGCAGACGACGTGTAGCTCTTGTACCAGGATGTGTAATGTCATGTAGCATATTAAAAACTGTCTTGCATAAACTGTTTGGTACAAACGGTCTAGGATTCTCACTTGTCATTTCACACCAAATATTAAAATTTAAAAGTGGAACTTGAATTAGTTTAAGGTTATGTGATGTGTCTCCAGATTTTAATTTGTTTAGTTCCTCGTCCTGTTCTCGTCTCGGACTACGTTCGGTTTTTGAACTCAAAGCAAATATCAAAGGCTTGTGATCTGTAAAAACTGTAAATTGTCGTCCTTCTAAAAGATAGCGGAAATGTTTAATGTTCAAATAAATAGCTAGCAACTCTCTGTCAAATGCACTGTACTTAATTTCGGATGGAGAAACTTTCTGATTTGTTATCAAACGTTTGATGTATGACACCACCATGAAAAACCTTCTCATAAAATCCATTGGCTGTCCGAAGGCGGCGTAAAGCAGTACGTCCCTCCATTTTTCTAACAACATCAAGACGCACACCACAAATTGGAGGAGAAGCTCTGCCAAACTATTAGCGCCAAAATATTATAATTATTATTCGAATATCCGGCCTATAACTTTTTTGGAAAGATCAGTGACATTACTATATTTTTGCAGGGAAAATCAACAGTCGTCTTTTTGGCAAAAGATAAATTATCCTTTCAAAGAAAATTTAATTTCTGTATTACCTGTGTGGAAAAATCGATCTTTAAATATTTCCCACCTTTATTCAGCTTTCTACGAGAAACGCGATGAATTACCAAATGAAATGTGAAATGTCAAATCTGTGCACTTTGTAAATCTGCTTAAATCTTTGTCAGATTATTTTTTGGATAGTAGAAGTGATATGGAATAGCTTAAAGTCCATTCACGAGGCATTCGCAGATCTTCAGAGTTCTTCGACATTGAAAAATACATTTGAGTCTGTAGGTGTGTACTCGTATTGAACGGACAAAATTATCCAGCTACAAAAATTCTGAGAATATAGCAGTATTCGCTCTCAAAGAGACAATATCCACTGAACAAAAGAACGCAAAATTTGCAAAAACTTGTCGGACGNTTGTCCTTACGAGGACATCAACCAGCCGGGCAGAGGCACCTTCCCCATTAAGGGTCCGGACATTCCAGGTGCATGCCCTCAAATCGTAGTCCTTTAAACATTTGCCGTGGTCGTCATCATAAGGGGGGGTCTCATCCGAGGCTTTGCCTTGCTTCTTCACTGGAAGTGGTTTTTACGTGGCGGATCCAACCCATTGCTGGGACGTGGGTGGTTAAGCAACCAAATACACGTTTATATAGCGAGCCGCTTGCTCCAAGCAGACACCCGCTTGCAGCCGCACCTACTGGTGAACAGACGCTGCAGACTTCAGTGAGCCCTTAAACCGAATAAGTCAGAGTGGCCCCACCGAAGCTCCCTCTCTTTCTGCCGTGACCCAAGGCTCCACTCGGATTGGTTACCGCATCTCGCACATGGGTTGCTCACGTTGCCCAGAGTGCGCGAACGAGGACGCAAGAGTCGGGATTGAGTATAGCCATGCAACTGTAACTGCATACCCAGAGAAACGACTATACCCCATTGCACTCCAATTTAAATATATGGTATAATATTTTATATGTAATTAATTTAATGGGGAAAATAATTTTCAAAAATATTAGACAAAACAAGTAAAGAAGTATAAGTTCGGGCGAAACCGAACTTTATATACCTGGCGCAGGTATCAAATATCGTCGTTTCAACTTTCCCTGAAATACCTAAAAGTCTATAGCAGTCTTATTTATTGTTAGTAGATTGTTGTAACTATTAGCTTCGAGTAAATTAGCGTCCTCATTGAATTACACTGGTCGACGGCCAAAATTTACCAGAGACGCCGTTATGAAATTCGTATGTAAAATCACCCCCTGATTCCGAAAATCAAGGTTATTTTTAATTTTATGGTACCGTTTTTGAGATATTTGCAATTTACCGTTTT
>NW_016157170.1:322600-325048 GCF_001687245.7 Rhagoletis zephyria | reverse complement strand
ATATCAAGGATTCTGGGACGTCGTAATGATGGGTGATTACTGCTGGTTTCTCATAAAAGAAACAGATCCTAAACTGAATAAGCGTCAAAGTAGATCACATAATTATTTCGACAACATAGTAAAATCAAATTAAGATAAAGATTGTTAGAATATAGTATAAACATAAATAAATTTAAAAAAAAAGTTAAAAATATGGGTAATTTCATTCATAAATTGAACTTTTAACTCAATAGAAACAGAGCATAGCTAGATATTTCACTCTTCTTTATACCATACATACGTTTTGAGGTATACGTTGAAATTGCGCAACCTGGGTATTTTTATTTGATCGCTTATAACTTACGTAGTTTTGCATCGATTTTCTTCGATGATACCTTATTTTTTTTGTAATATAACAGAGCTTAGGGAGAAAAAAAAAATCTGCAAAAAAATAAAAGGTTTTCGAGATCCTTCCCCGCAAAGTACAATTTTTTTTATATTTTTACAAAAAAAATTGAAAAAATCGGTAATTATTGTTCGTTATCTTTGAATCTACAGGGCCTAGCAAAAAGTGTTGTATGCACACCTTATAGAAAATTTTATTACCTTTTAAAAGCTTCAAACCGAATTGCTTAATTCGTTCTTGAGATATATATGATTAAGTGGACCGAATTTTTTTTTTTTTTTTGCAAAAACGGTAAATTGCAAATATCTCAAAAACGGTACCATAAAAATAACCTTGATTTTCGGAATCAGGGGGTGATTTTACATACGAATTTCATAACGGCGTTTCTGGTAAAGAGAAAAAGTTGAAATTTGTGGTCCAGTGTTATCGGAGTTTTCGTATTTCTGAAATTTACCGTTATATGGGAAGCGGGTGTAATTTTAATCCGCTTTAAATAATTTTCAACAAATTGCTTTTACGTACAAAGTGCACCGAGTTTGGTGGAAATTGATAAATCGGTTACCGAGATACACATTTGTGGTCATAAGTGGGCGGCGCCACGCCCATTATCCAAAAATTTAAAATATTCTAATTTTATGCTAAGTGGTTATTGCAATCATCGATTTTAAGTGAATTAGCTCCAGTAGTTACTGATTTATCGCAATTTTCGCGTTTCTGTAAATTACAGGTATATGGAAGGTGGGCGTCGTTATTTCCCGATTTTAAAGATTTTCAACAGATTTCTTAGCTAGACCCTACCGGAGCCTCGTACCGAGTTTGGTGGGAATTGGTGAAGCGGCTACTGAGATACAGCATTTCATCATAAGTAGGCGGTGCAACGCCCATTTTCCAAAAATTTGATAATAATATTATTTTTACCACAATTCTACTCAACATACTAATTTTCAACAATTTGCATCTAATATTTACTGAAATATCGTAGTGCTTGCATTTTTCGAAAATACCGTTATATGGGAAGTAGGCGTGGTTATAGTCCGACTTCGCCCATTTTCAATACCCACCTACCTTGGATCCATATACCAAATTTCGTTGAGATCGTCGGCTCATAGTGATAATAATGATGTGGGGTGGTGCAATACCAAGCTGTGATGGTAATTGTGGAAATTCTCCTAGCTGTTGGCGAGTTGTTGGCGGAAAGAAGTTAGACTGTGTCTTGTCGCAATAGCCAAAGAAGCCATTGGCACTAGGTAGCAGCACCAGTAGATATCGTAGGTTCTTAGGTCGGTGAACTCGATTGCGTTGGCTATGATGAGGACAGTGAGAAAATCAGTTATTGCACATGTTGTGGTTGATGATTGAAGCTGTTGAGAGTGATAGTTTTGTTGCAGTTTCAACGGTTGAACTCCTTGTAAAACAATAGGATGGAATTTCACAAGCTGATACGATAATCCTGTCAGCACACGGGTAACTCCTGGATTTTTGGTGACATGGTGGGGAAGAAAACCGACTTCTGCATCAGCTATATGGGTTTCTATTGTAAAATCGTATTCTTCGAGGTCTAGCGTCATACGTGTTAATTTTGATGACAGGTTTTTCATCGCAAACAAATATGATAAGGGTCTATGGTCGGATTTTACTAAAAATTTTGTTCCATATACATGCGGTCGAAAATGTACAATCGCCCGGTGGATTGCGCTCAGTTCTTGCTCAATTGTTGATTTATTGCTCTCACCTTTAGTGAAAGCTCTAGAAGCATATGCTATAGGCAGTTGAACACCATTGTGCTCCTGGCTAAGTACTGCACCGCAAGCGTTTTTGCTTGCATCTGTTGTTACACAGAATTGCTTTGTAAAATCTGGATACTGCAGTACAGTAGGTGATATGAGTTTATTTTTGAGATATTTGAATTCTTCTTCACAGTTTGTATTCCATTCGAATTGAACATTTTTATACCCGAGCGCACTTGTGCACAAGGGTATTATAACTTTGTTCACATAACGGTTGTTTGTAACAGGCAAAACGAATCGAGATAGATATAGACAAATGTATACATAAATGATCAG
>NW_016157170.1:322007-322477 GCF_001687245.7 Rhagoletis zephyria | reverse complement strand
GAAAATGGGCGTAGCCACGCCCACTTATGGTTACATGTGTAAATCTTGGTATCCGCTACACTAATTTCTTCCAAACTTGGCACAGTTGTTAACCCAATAATTACTGATTTATCGAAGAATTCGTATTTCTCTAAATTACCGTTATATGGGATGTGGGCGTGGTTATTGTCCGATTTTAAAAATTTTCGGCCATTTCGTATGTTATACCAAGTTAACAACTGTGCCAAGTTTGGAAGAAATTAGGTGCAGCGGTTACCAAGATATACACATGTAACCATAAGTGGGCGTGGCTACGCCCATTTTCCAAAAATTTATAATATTCTTATTTTTCGTCTAAAACTTATTGTAAATATCAATTTTGAGTGAATAATCTTCAGTAGTTACTAAAATATCGCAGTTTTCGTATTTCTGAAAATTACCGTTATATTGGAGGTAGGCGTGGTTATTGTCCGATTTTGCCCATTTTCAAT
>NW_016157170.1:289617-321982 GCF_001687245.7 Rhagoletis zephyria | reverse complement strand
AAGCTAATTTATTCAAAATTGATGCTTGCAACAATTATTTACCAAGAAATACGTTTAGGATAAAATTTTGAAAGATGGGCGTGGCACCGCCCACTTCTGATCACATATATGTATTTCGGTAACCGTTCTACCAATTTGTACCACACTCGGTGTGGTTATTGTGCTTGCTACATAGAAGCAAAACGTTGAAAATTATTGAAATCGAACTAAAACTACGGCCGCTTTTCATATAACAGTAAATTTCAGAAATGCTTGAAACTTCAATATTTCGAAATTTAAGGACGCTAATTTACTCAAAATGGATACACCCCGGTTTACCATGTAGCGGTAGCTTTCGGAAAGGTGAAAAACATATATTTAATACTTGCGCCGGGTATTTAATGTTCGGCTCCGCCCGAACTTAGACTTTTTTACTTGTTTCTACATAATCTTGTTATGTGACGGGAGTGTTCCGCAAAATTTTTAATAAATTTTCTGTAGTAATTACAGAAGGCTACGAATCTTTTCGCTTCTTCGGCATTTTTAGGGTTAGGATAGTCTTGAATAATTTTGTTTTTGCGCTCGTCTGGAAGAATGCCGTTAACTGTGCATTTGTGACCTAGATACGTTACTTCACGCAATGAATGTGCACTTCTCTGGGTTGAGTTTTACGTTGTGTTTTCTACACAAAACAAATACATCGGTTAGATTTTGAATCATGTGCTTTTCAGAGTATCCTAAAACGACTAAATCGCCCATATAGATAAAGGCTTGTGCTGGTGATAAGCCAGAAAATGCATAGGTCATCACTCTTTGGAAAAAATTTGGTGCTATTTTTAAGCCATGAGTTAGTCGTTTGAAGCAACATGAGTCATTTGTGGAAAATGAAGTAAAGGCTCTGGCACATGTGAATAGTGTTTTTTTTTTTTAATAAACTGCTGAAATATTTTAGTTGCTGATTTCTTGCTTGCAGTACGTAATATCTCCTGGCAGGATCGCCAATTGTAGTTAACAATATATAAATTTATTATAAAAAAATGTTTAATCTAAAATTCCAAATGAAGTTATGTTGTTTACAGCTCAAGAAAAATATTTGAAGTAAGTAAATTTTCTTTTTGATTTACAAACAACAAAAATCACTTAGTTCTAAAATTTCATAATTACAAAGTTAAAAATGAACAAAGTGCAATAAAACTATAAACCCTATACATGCAAATTTTAATTTTTATATTATGTTTTTGTTATAATTAAAGAATGGCGTTTTTGTAAACCATTTGATGGTTTTATTAAGTGTACTTATAAACATGTTTTTTTTCTTTTCTATGTGGTATACATACGAAAATACATACATACATATATGTTTGCACATAAATTTACTTTTTTTCAAAAGAAAATATTTTATGTTACTACTCAAAATTATATTTATTTCTGAGCATTGTTAGAAATTAAAAAACTTATTTTTTACTTTGCTTTTGTACTGCTCCGTACTTGCTCCTTTGGGGAGCAGCTAACTCTCCGTCCCGTTGGGTATACGTGGGAGTTCACGTATTCAAAATGAAATGCATAAAAAGATTTGCAAATGACTAATTTGAAGGGGGGCGTGCGCGTTGTCCGACTTTAGTAGCCGAACTGAGCTCGAACTAATTTGGCACGATGATGGCAGGCGGCCGTTTGCGCTGGGGAATCATTTTCGGAGTTGCTTCGACTCCGCACAGCTAAACAAAGATTTTTGCGAAAATATCAATGGCTGAACTTAACTTGCGCTCAGCATCACAATCTTCTATACTCAGGATAAAAGGCGAATTGGAAGCTGAAAATTATGCACCTGGCAAAGTTGAAATTGAACATACGGTGGAATTGCTTTCCACGCACTTTACTCGTTTCATGTATAACCATATCGTGTTGGTGGGCGCAGCCAAGCCCGAGGAGCTTGTTTCCCATGACGCAAAAATGGAGCTAGCCTATAGAGTGGTGTCAACTAAAATGGAACGGTTGCGAATGGCTGTAAGAGAAGATGTGGCTCCGGTTCGCAGAATGGCAGAAATGAAGCTTTACTCCATTAAGGTACCGATTTTCGATGGTCAGCAAGAGAACTGGCTTGTGTTCAAGGATATGTTCGAATCCCTTGTTCACGACCGAGCAGAGTTCGACCAAACGTATAGGCTTATTCGTTTGCGCCATTGCATAAAAGCGAATGCTGTACCCATGGTAGCTGGCGTTTGCACAGGGAGTTGCGAGTAGCTTTGGGCAGAGCTAAAGCGCAGGTATGATAATCCACGACGCTTAGTTGAAGCACACATAAATAGACTACTGGATCTGCCAAAACACCCAAGTGAATCAAAGCGTGGAATACGCAATGTAATCGATGTTGTGTGTAGTACATTGCGTGTCTTAAATGTGATGGGCCTACCTACGGATCAGTGGGATGCCATTATGTACCCAACCCATCATTCTTCGGAAGCTGCCGTCCGCTACAGTCGCGCACTGGAAAGCCACTCGGATAAGCTACCTGAACTTCAAGGAATGTTAGAAGAGGTCGAAACTTACGCGGACACTCTCCGTAGCGATTCAATGACGCAGGAACGTCGCCAGCAACAGAGGTACACCCCTGACTGTAAACTGATCGGTTAAATTGAATATATACATTGAGTTGCTTTCTAACTCTTTTAGAAGTAGTCCTAGGCAGTAGTCCTGAAAGCAGTAATAAATTGGGCACTTGAAGAGCAGATGCTCGAGGCTTTCCATTTGGTCTAGATTACACTGCATACATAAAACATTTGGGTCTATTTTGTAAACCAGGTCTTTAATACAAAACCTTATTCCCGTTAAAGTGAATTCAGACTACAGATATTTCCGCCTTTAATTATTATTTGCTTTTTCCGTACTTTCAAGTCATTCACAATTTAAATTCACATAAATGCAGTGTAGCCACTTTGCTAGAAAGCCCTCAAAACGTGAGGAGTTTTTCACTGTTCACAAAGAATTTAATAAAAAAACTTGGCCACTTTGCTAAGGTTTCCTGTTGCCGCAATGACATGTTCACAATGTTCCTTGTTTACAAAAATTTTCTTAAATTTTTGTTTGCGAGCAACATAGTATTTAATATGGTGATTTATTTAGCTATCATCTAATTGTACCTAAATTGAGTTCAGTGTACGGAATGTACCTTTCGGTTCGAAAAAGTCGGAAAAAGGTACAATTGCACCTGCTTTTCCATCCCTGATGTAGTCGGCCCTGACTTATATGATTATGCGCCACTCAATTCGAAAAAAGTGCACACGTCGCACATAGGGGGTATTTGGCCGATTTATGCGATAATACTACACCGGCAGATATAAAGAGCTTGGAGCATTTTTTATGTGTCCTGGTGTTGGTTGATTTTCCGACAGGGTGGTAAGATGATTTATTTTGGAACGAATTTCCGTCATCCCTTGTGTCAAGTTTGGTTTGCAGACAAACCGGTTCGAAAAATGACACTGAACATGGCACAACGCCGAACCGGTTTTTCTGTAAACCAAGCTTGACAAGGGATGACGGAAATTCGTTCCAAAATAAATATTTTTTTATGTTCTTTGGCAAATAACGCTCTGTTAACCATATCTTTTAGTATTTTGGCCCACCTTTATACTAAGACCCCTGGACCATCTAGGGAATTCGCTTATATTTTAAATTGCATTGTCATCGTAATAGGCATAATGCTGAAGGTGTCAAGTCTCTAGCTTGGCGGATCGATTGGAAATTTCCGCGGGATGAATTTCATAAAAAATGGACAAGCATATTTCTAAAAAGCCTTGCCTACCGCCAAACATATTTTAAGATTTTTATTGAGCTTTGTACCACAATTTGGTTTTTATTAGGGAAAATTAAAAAAGCAACAAAGTCTAAGCGGTAGAAGTTATAGCAGCTATTTTGGAGATCACCACATTAAGCAACAAGAGCTTACGGGGTGTGCATAGCTCAGTGTTTGGCGCTTCTAACTTTGCACATCGATGATGCGGGTTCGATCCCTGCTGAAGTCTAGAAAAAAGAAGTCTGATTAGGAGATGTGGTGATCTCCGAAATAGCTGATATAACTTCTACCGCTTAGACTTTGTTGCTTTTTCAAATTTCCCTTATAAAAACAAAATCGTAGTACAAGCTCAATAAAAATATTAAAGTAAATATGTTAATAAGGCACAATAAAATTGACAAATACATAGTTTAGGATGAGCCTGCCTGAAACTATACATACAATATAGCAAAAAAGCAAAATTGATGTATAGAATTTACAACAGCAACCACGCTGTCGAGTTTAAATAGCGGCAAATCAGCTGCACTTGATAGTAGTTGGTTGAATAAGGAAAATGAATTAGCAACAAGAGTTTACGGGGTGTACATATGTAGCTCAGTGGTTAGCACTTCTGACTTTGTACATCGATGATGCGGGTTCGATCCCTGCTGAAGTCTAGAAAAAAGAAGTCTGATGAGGAGATGTGGTGATCTCCGAAATAGTGCTATAACTTCTACCGCTTAGACTTTGTTGCTTTTTCAATTTTTCCTAATAAACAATCGTGGTACAAAGCTCAATAAAAATATTAAAAATAAAATGTTAACAAGCCACAATAACATTGACAAATACATAGTTTAGGAAGAGCCTGCCTGAAACTATACAAAAAAGCAAATAAGCAAATGGATGTATAGAATTGACAACAACAACCACGCTGTCGAGTTTAAATAGCGGCAAATCAGCTGCACTTGATAGTAGTTGGTTGAATAAGGAAAATTAATTAGCAACAAGAGTTTGCGGGGTGTACATATGTAGCTCAGTGGTTAGCACTTCTGACTTTGTACATCGATGATGCGGGTTCGATCCCTGCTGAAGTCTAGAAAAAAGAAGTCTGATTAGGAGATGTGGTGATCTCCGAAATAGCTGATATAACTTCTACCGCTTAGACTTTGTTGCTTTTTCAAATTTCCCTTATAAAAACAAAATCGTAGTACAAGCTCAATAAAAATATTAAAGTAAATATGTTAATAAGGCACAATAAAATTGACAAATACATAGTTTAGGATGAGCCTGCCTGAAACTATACATACAATATAGCAAAAAAGCAAAATTGATGTATAGAATTGACAACAACAACCACGCTGTCGAGTTTAAATAGCGGCAAATCAGCTGCACTTGATAGTAGTTGGTTGAATAAGGAAAATTAATTAGCAACAAGAGTTTGCGGGGTGTACATATGTAGCTCAGTGGTTAGCACTTCTGACTTTGTACATCGATGATGCGGGTTCGATCCCTGCTGAAGTCTAGAAAAAAGAAGTGTGATGAGATGTGGTGATCTCGAAATAGCTGCAACTTCTACCGCTTAGACTTTGTTGCTTTTTCAATTTTCCCTAATAAAAACAAAATCATGGTACAAAGCTCAATAAAAATATTAAAATATAAACATTTTAAGATATTTTAAGAACAATTTCCGAACTCCTCGTTCCATTCGGCGATCATCGCCTTGCTTAAAGAATGATAGCCTTTAAAAAAAAAATAATATAGGTGTATTTCAAGGTTTTTGTACTATTAACTGTTTTTACCTAGGACCAAAAATAACTGTTATCTGGAATTAAAGATTTGAGAATGTTGCCCGAATTCTGAAATTTAACGAAAACGTTGTTTCATAACAGTTGTTAGATGAAAAATATCTTTTATTTCGCCGATAAGAGATATGATCCAAGGTTTATATTTTACTTTGTTTGATAAAAGCTAGTGCCCAACGTTTATTTTTTACGTTGCTTGATAACAGTTATTATCGAACGTTTGTTTTTTACGTTGTCTGATAAACGCTGTGGGATATGAATATTGATGAAAACGGAGATGGAGAAGAAGATAAAGACGATGAAAATAAAAGAGGAGGAGTGAAATAACTGTTATCAGACAACGTAAAAATAAACATTGGGTAATAACTGTTATTAAGCAACGTAAAAAATAAACGTGGAGGGAAAACATATAAAAAAAACATATAAATAAACGTGAGGGAAAACATATTTCTCCTGCTAACAGTTATCAGGCAACGTTAAAAGTAAACGTTGGGTTATAACTCTTAACTCGGCTAAATAAAAAATATTTCTCATCTTATAACTGTTATGGAGCAACGTTATTCGATAAAACTTATAACTATTATGTCCCTGGTTTTTACATAAATCCCTTAGTTTGAGCGTAAATTGTGCTATTTTATTCGGAAATTAAAATTTTAAACTTTTTTGTTCCAGGCCAGCAAGACGATGCGAGAATGTGTTTAGCGGTGGCTCTTACTGCCGCTAGACATGGGGCGACTGTTTGCAATCATGTTGAAGTTAAAGAATTGTTAAAGAAGGACGAAAATGGGAAAAAAGTTTTGTGTGGAGCAAAAGTCAAGGATCATATATCTGGAAGAGAATTTACAGTAAAAGCTAAGTGTATTATTAACGCAACTGGGCCATTTACAGATTTTATACGCAAAATGGACAATCCCAACGTAAAGACTATCTGCTGCCCGAGTTCGGGTGTACATATCGTTCTTCCTGGTTATTACAGTCCTGATCAAATGGGCCTTTTAGATCCTTCCACTTCGGATGGCCGCGTCATTTTCTTCTTACCATGGCAGAGGCAAACCATCGCTGGTACTACTGATTTGCCGTGTGACATTACTCACAATCCAAGCCCGACTGAGGACGAAATTCAGTTTATTTTGAATGAGATCAAAAATTACTTGAATACGGATGTTGAAGTTCGTCGCGGAGACGTTTTGTCAGCTTGGAGTGGTATAAGACCCCTTGTATCGGACCCAAATAAAGAAGATACGCAATCACTGGCTAGAAATCATATTGTGCATGTGAGTCCGTCGAATTTGGTCACAATTGCCGGAGGCAAGTGGACCACGTATAGAGCTATGGCAGAGCACACGATTGACGCTGCAATCAAAGGTTAAAAAGGCTGCAAATACCTTCATATTTACTTATTTTACATAAATAATAATGTATTTATTTTCAATAGCCTGCAACCTAAAGCCAGAACGAACAGAAGCGGTAACATCTTATTTGAAAATTGAAGGCGGTCAGGGGTGGACACCAACAATGTACATTCGATTAGTACAAGATTTTGGTCTAGAATGTGAGGTTGCGCAACATTTGGCAAAATCTTATGGTGACAGAGCATTTGCCGTTTCCAAAATGGCATCACTAACAGGCAAGCGATGGCCGATCATCGGAAACCGTATCCATCCCGAATTTCCATACATTGATGCTGAAATACGCTACGGTGTTCGTGAGTATGCCTGCACGGCTGTGGATATGATTGCTCGGCGACTACGTTTGGCATTTTTAAATGTGCAAGCCGCTTCAGAAGCTCTGCCTGTCATTGTGGATTTGATGGGTGAAGAACTGCATTGGTCCAAAGACGAGAAAGAGGCAAGTAAAAAATAATAATTAATACCTATGACTGTATACCTGTGTATGTACATTTGGGTGGTCCAAAAAACTAAAGTCGGAATTTTAATGCTCTAGGGGTGAGAGGTGGACGTTCCGATGCCATCAAAGTATCGATACCTACTCAAATGAGTTTACTAAAATCGCTATTTCGATACTACCTATATGAGTGAACCGAATGTGTAGATACCTACTTATATCGATAATTTTTCATCCTCGTACATGCAACAAAGCGAAAGTATTTTTCAGGCGTTATCTGGGACATACTGTTTGGGACACCTGACTAAATCGAAGCAATTATTTTCCATAGAAAAAATATGGCCGACTATATATGGCACTTGCTCAAATCGATTCTATACAAGTACTTTTCTTTCGATACCAAGTAGGTATCGAAACAACGATTCAAGTAAAAAAATAGTTGGTATGAAAATAAAAGTATCGAGCACATACTCGTATTTACTTGTAACGGACGTAAAGATGGGCGCTGGATAGCGGGACCCGCGGGACCCATGGTACTGACTTAAAATTGGCCGGGGTGGGCGGTATCGGGAAGATCTGTAAAAATATGGCGGGCGGGACGGGACCAAAATCCTTTCCCGACACTCCCGATAAAACCGCAACCCTCGTAAATTCACAAAATCTTCCTTAAAAACGATGTTTTAAATATGCACTTTTAATGTGTTATTGATACGAAAACGAACAGCAAAGCATTATTTTTATTTTTATTATTTAAAATTAATTTGAAAGACATGAACATTTCTGTCAACCTTCAAACGACGAGAAAATCGTCCAAGTAAACAATAACATGCGTATTTATTTCATTTCATTTCATTAATCGGCTCATTGTCTGCGGCGTATTGCATAAAAACGTGTAAATTGGTACAATGGCCGATTGGGGGCAGCGAATGCTGTTTTTGGCTTCGATTCAGATGACAACCAAATTTGCCAAAAGGCGTCCTTAAGGTTAATCTTTGAAATGATGTATACCGGAGGTAGTCGCGATAACAGACCGTCAATAATAGGTATTGGATATGTATATTTAACAGTTAATTCATTCAATTTTCGGGAGTCAAGACGGAATCTAACTTTTCCTGGTTTGGCAATTAATACACCAGGGGAGGACCATGGAGAACCTTCAGCTGCCTCAATGACCTCTAATTCCAACATGCGATCTATTTCTTTGCAGAGGATACTTTCCATTGCTGGGGAAAGGGGATAGTACCTTTGCTTAACGGGAGTTGACATACCTGTGTCTATTATATGTTTAAGGAGCTTTGTGGTACCCAGATCTTCCTTTTGAAATGATGGAAATTCAGCTATTGCGATTTCTAACTTCCTTCTCTGAGTCACTAAAGCGGAAATACCTCCGATTCTTCTTCCACAGTTGGCACAATTAAAAATTAAAAATCATTTTCTTGTTTATTAAAGGGCAAAGAAATAGTAAGTGATCCAGCTTCATTCTGTCTCTTCCCGGCAGCTGTTCTAACGATACCAGAGAGTTTTCGATATATCCTATCAGGGTCTTCACGAATTTTTGTTAGCCCCGCTATCTAGCAATGCTAAATAACTATCGCCAAATATAGATAAGCTAGAGTAAGGTCGAATACCCGAACCATTGCCCAGCAAAAAACACGATTACCACAGAAGCGAAAGTGGAAACGAGCTAGGCGATGGGAATCGCTTACCCTTTCGCTTCAGGAAGGCACTATTTTAACATGGGCATGTCATTGGCGGTAAGCCCTTACCCGCAGCATTACCTTCAAACGAAGGGAGAACGCATGGATAAACAGAATCCAGAGAAGTGAATAAAGAATGCCTTACAGAGAAACTAATGTAGAATGCCTAGATAAGTACATACTTATTTATATTAAATTGAAATCAGAAAATGTCTTAAAAGATTAAAATTAATTAAAATTTTGATAAATCAGTTTTTATGCAAACATATGTATGTATTTGGGTATTTAGATTTTACTTAAAAATCGGTATGTACTAAAGAGCTGCGCAAAACCTTCTAAAAGGCACACTTTACTACTATGCAGTACTTCCAAGCGGTGTACTACAGGTAGTGTTAACAGCAACACAAAATATTCTATAGCAAGCTGCGCAACAATACAAACACTTCAACATTCGAAATAGAATTTGCTACAGCGACGATAGCGCTTGAGTTTTGGGGTGAAGCAAATTGTAAAACCAAAAAGAAGGGTTGAAGTAAAATAGCGGCAAATCTTAGCAAGACAACCGAGTGCACTAGAACATTTGCATGTATGTATAGCAACTCATTACCAATTGTTAGCGCAAGCCACGCAGTTCGCAGTCAACGTCAAGACCGTAATTAATAAAAATGCATATTTTGAAACTGTATAGATACATAATATACATATGTATGTAGGAGCAGGCAAAATCGCAGATGCTTAGCCAAAAACAAGACAAAAAAAGCGTGGTAAAAAGGAAACATATCACACTTCATTTAGGTAAGCACGCCATAACACTTCTGCACTCTTGTTTTTGTAAAACATTTTAGTATAGGAAGTGCGCGGTCCCATATGTATGTATGTACATACATACATCCATATACATATACATTTGGGTATGCACTTATGCAAAGCAAGAATTCGCTGTCGCCGCTACTTCCACTGAGTGATGCGCGCACTTCCATTTGAAAAAGTTTAGCATCGCATTTGTTCTACTTCAATTTTCTTCTGCTTCAGTTTGGTTCTACTTCAGCTTTGTTCTGTTGTTCTTTTTCCTATCGTGCGGCATTCGTTCGTATGACAAAACCTTTCATGAGTGTAGCAGTTGCTTTGTTATGGGAGTGAAGGAGAGGTACAGTGCTTAAAATGAGAGCCGATGGCTTGCAAGCGATTTATGTAGTGCTTGTGCAGCTGTTTAGTATGTACACACATGCATATTTAATTAAGCTTAAAATCGTACTTCCTCACTCTTGTACTGCACTTCATTGACTGCAAGGCGAATTTATACAAGGTGGTGTTAACAGAACAAAAACAAAAACTACAACAACAAATTATACGCTCCTTGACAATCAGTACAAAGCCAAATTACAACAAACACATGATTTTGACAAAAGGTACAAATTCGCCGTGAAATCAGCGGATCCGATAACACCACCTTGTATAGATTCGCCTTGATTGACTGACTTCAACTTCGCTGCAAATTGAACAAAGCAAAACATGATTTTTATGCGAGATATTCATTCTATTTTTCAGCGAACTGCGATGCAGTATTCTGCTTTGCATTGCTCGAAATGAAGCAAAGAAGCGAAATAAAAAAAAAAATATTGTAGGACATTCTACTTAGCATGCCCTGAAATGAAGCAAAGAAGCGAAACAAGTAAAATATTGTAGGACATTCTACTTTGCATTTCCTGAAATGAAGCAAAGAAGCAAATTAAGAAAGAAATATTGTAGGACATTCTACTTTGCATTCCCCAAAATGAAACAAAGAAGCGAAATAAATAAATTATTGTAGGACATTCTACTTTGCATTACCGACAATGCCTAAAAGAAGCAAAAAAATTCGAAGGCATTATAACGCTAGAACACGTTACCACTAAAAGCGATTACCAATTTTTTGCTGGGTGGGTACTATTGATGATATAATATGCTTACGCAGTTCTTTCTTATGCTGCCAATACGAGCGCATACGCCTACTTGATCGTGTTTTGGAAGTTTTGAGTCGAACCTGAAAATATTCGAGCACGTTCATAATCCACCAGTCGGATATGGTACGGTCTGAACAATGGCTTAGCTAAATTGGTTTGTGTAAGAGCAACGTTAGATTTTGGAACTGGTTTTATTAGTAACTTCAGGTGAATTTGTTATAAGTTGGGCGCCACAACCATAGCATAATATTCGCCTGGTTTTCAAGCAATCGTGGTACCGGTGCCCGTTTTCCTCATAATTCCAACATTTTGTGTGACTTGTATCTATAGCAGCAACATCTGCACTGTTATCATCCTTTGGGGCATCCCCAACACTTTCTTTGTTTTCGGGGTGGAGAGCTACTTCAAAAAGCGAACGTAATGGAGTCTGACGCGGTGCTGAACTATGAAGATCCGGAAAGAATTTTTCGAGCCTCTCTTCTCAAAGTAGCAATGGCGCGTATATCTAAGTGGAGCAACTCGTGACGCAGGTCGGGTTTGATATTTCACATTAATATATCGACTAATTCGGAGTTATTCATTGGAAACCTAACCCGGTCACACATATTCATGATTATGGCCAAAAATGCGTCAAATACTTAGTTCGGCTTTTTGTTTTCTTTTCCTTATATCATCTCTAATTTCTGAGTCATTGGAGAAATCTTTAAACTGACGACGCATAGCTTCGCATCGATCAAACCACGCGAGGTTGTCACTATTTTGACGATACCTCCAAAACCATTTTAGGGCTTTTCCTTCGAATAACGGGTGAACATGTTGGCACAGAGTATCAAAATTGCCATTTAGGTGAAGAGATGTAAGAGTTTTTATGCGATAGATAAACTGGTCTATTGATATGGCATCGTTTGAGCCACTGA
Source organism: Rhagoletis zephyria (assembly GCF_001687245.7). Classification (NCBI taxonomy): domain Eukaryota; kingdom Metazoa; phylum Arthropoda; class Insecta; order Diptera; family Tephritidae; genus Rhagoletis; species Rhagoletis zephyria. The sequence goes on along the minus strand of NW_016157170.1, from coordinate 310,030 downwards.
ACTTAAGTTGCCAATTCCTAATAAGACTCAAAAGTTTTTCAATAGCCAAGGAAATCCTGCCAACTCCCAAAAATTCGCCTCGTGGAGGATTCGACTGTCGATTCGAATTATGCTCCTCGAAAGGTACATCACGTGGCTATGCTGGTAGCTCTTCGCGTCGTGCATTAATATGAGACGGGATTTTACCTGTATTTCTATTAACATTTAAATTTTGAAACAAATTGCGTATTTCATTGGTGACGGATGCCATGATTTGGATAGGAAAGTCATTCATGGGCTCACTTATAATCAGTTCCACCACATTTTCTGAGACTTGTCTTTCATTGCCACCTGAGGCATTATCTGGACTACGAGACACTGGCATTATTTAGAAGAACAATTTTCGAAAATACAAATAAAACGTTATTCACGTACCGAATCGTAATTCTTTCCACCACGTTGAATATCTCGCTCAAAACATATATAATACATAAAGATTATATACCAAATAATAATAACAATAAAAAAAGAAAATTCACTAACGTTAAATTCCCTTCTGAAGTATACGCATAAACGGTATTTTTGCCAATAACTGATAAGCAAATTATTGGAAATTAAAGGTAAATTGTTACTGTTTTTTAGCCTTCGGAAGGTCCACCACGACAAAAAAAATAAAAGTTTTATATCTAACGTATTTACGGGCCGATTTGTCTGCTTTTTAAAATATATACTGGCTATGTAAGTAGAATCATGTTTGCGTAAAATGGTCTTCCTAGGTGGTGCCAAGGTCGAGATATTTCGAAAAACCGTATTTATGGTTCCCGATTTGGTTCGAATTTGGCGTATGTGGTTGAAACATAATAAATCATAGATTTCTAATAAAGTGACCCTGAATTGGCGCTGAAGTCAAAATATAAAGTATATTCTACATAAAATACATGTTTTATTTGCGTTAAAAATTCATTTAAAAGCAATATTAACAAAAATATAACGATGGAAATTTATGTCACGTGACGCCACGTCACGTCACGTTTCACACTTGGGGTTGTAAAAGAGAATTGAAACAATTTGCATTAATTCAAAAAACTCTAAAAACAACTAGAATTGCTCCAAATCATATTAAAATAAGTTTCATGAAAATAGCCATCCACAATTCGCAGAGTTTTGCGATTTTGTAAGAAAAGAAAAAATCAACTTCCATTTTTTGTCACGTAACGACACTCTCTTTAAGTGCTTATATTTCAGGACCAAACAGTTCGATTGATTTAATTTTTCGGTTAAATATAGAGCTAATTATGTGCTATACAATGGCCCAAAAAAGTTAAAGAAAACAAATGGTATTCCTTTTTTGTATCACATTGAAATCGTACGACTGTCACGTGCGCCACCATGGTAATGCCCATATTTGTTCTCAGCGTCTTAGATTTTTCAGTGATGACCGCGGGCCGCCGCGGTTGAGCGCCAACAGGCTCGCTTCCCCCCTCGCCATTTCGGCGGAAAATTTATTTGTTTATATACTTACACTATTAAAATGCTCTACATGAATGTACGATGAGGAGTTGGGGTTGTTTGTGTACCCACGCCGCAGAAATACTGTGGTGATATGGATGACGCACGGGTTGTTTTAACTGAGAATGCGACTGAAAATTTTCGCAAACAACAAAAATGAGTAAAGGACAGAATAACATAAATCAGCCGTGGTCGAGTGGTTTGTGTGACATCAAGGCACACTCCGCCAATCGGAGGAGAAGCTCGGTCAATCATTTTAAACTTTGCACAGATTGCGCTGCAGAGCACAGTAGGCGTACTAATCTAAATGGTAATACAAGCATTTTGTGTCCAATTTACCGTCACATTGTTCGCCAATCGACGAAAGTATTTATTTAACTTTTTACTTTTTCATGTTCCTTTTTTTTGTTGAAACTTTGGATTATTTAATTTTCATACACATGTACATACATACATACTAGGGATATTGCGAATGTGGAATTTTAGACATCCGCGGATGCGAATACGGATGCGAAAATCTAACAGCTAACATCCGCGGATGCGAATGCGAATGTCAAGTATTTTTAAGAAACAATTAGAATCTAGCATAACGGCGAGATCGTTGTTTAAACAGCGCTTACAAGCCAAACCAGATGTGTTAGGTTTTTCTAAAGCTTTTTAAAGAGAATTCTTGACTCTCATTCCTTTGGCTGTTTGAGAATTTGGGGAATCTGTAACTTCTTCAGTATTTTTCGATTTTAGTTTTTGTAATTCATTTCTAATAAATACTTTCTTCTGTGACTGCTTTGCAAATTTGTGCTTATAGCGAGCTGAATAGGTGGATATGGAAAAGAAATTATTATTTTCCAGGAATGAAAATTTTGAACAAAATTCTGTTTTCAAAGTCGTGGCTGCCAGCCGAATCGGATCAGAATACTGTTATTAAAAAAAAACACCCCGTTTTTTATAAATATTTGATTCTCAGATAGTTACATACGTAATTCTTATCTAATTATAGGTCACACCCATGATAAAAAATTTTTAAGGTAAACCGCTGAGAGGCAGCCTGAACATTTTTGAAGTTTGCTAACATAACAAAAGTGTTTTAAAATTTTCAATCTCACAAATACNGAATAACATAAATCAGCCGTGGTCGAGTGGTTTGTGTGACATCAAGGCACACTCCGCCAATCGGAGGAGAAGCTCGGTCAATCATTTTAAACTTTGCACAGATTGCGCTGCAGAGCACAGTAGGCGTACTAATCTAAATGGTAATACAAGCATTTTGTGTCCAATTTACCGTCACATTGTTCGCCAATCGACGAAAGTATTTATTTAACTTTTTACTTTTTCATGTTCCTTTTTTTTGTTGAAACTTTGGATTATTTAATTTTCATACACATGTACATACATACATACTAGGGATATTGCGAATGTGGAATTTTAGACATCCGCGGATGCGAATACGGATGCGAAAATCTAACAGCTAACATCCGCGGATGCGAATGCGAATGTCAAGTATTTTTAAGAAACAATTAGAATCTAGCATAACGGCGAGATCGTTGTTTAAACAGCGCTTACAAGCCAAACCAGATGTGTTAGGTTTTTCTAAAGCTTTTTAAAGAGAATTCTTGACTCTCATTCCTTTGGCTGTTTGAGAATTTGGGGAATCTGTAACTTCTTCAGTATTTTTCGATTTTAGTTTTTGTAATTCATTTCTAATAAATACTTTCTTCTGTGACTGCTTTGCAAATTTGTGCTTATAGCGAGCTGAATAGGTGGATATGGAAAAGAAATTATTATTTTCCAGGAATGAAAATTTTGAACAAAATTCTGTTTTCAAAGTCGTGGCTGCCAGCCGAATCGGATCAGAATACTGTTATTAAAAAAAAACACCCCGTTTTTTATAAATATTTGATTCTCAGATAGTTACATACGTAATTCTTATCTAATTATAGGTCACACCCATGATAAAAAATTTTTAAGGTAAACCGCTGAGAGGCAGCCTGAACATTTTTGAAGTTTGCTAACATAACAAAAGTGTTTTAAAATTTTCAATCTCACAAATACATTCTCACTCTCAGTCTCAAATAAAAGAAAATTTGAATATTTTCATCTATTTGTTTTTTGTTTTACTTTTCAATTTTATAAAGTAGACAACCTTCAAAATATAAACGATGGCCGATGAATTGAGCTACCGGTTTTACCTTTAAATATTTGTATCATGGGTCACACCTACAGCTTTTTAATTATTTGAGCATCGATTCTCTTTAAAGCCAGACGTTGATCATTTGTGCTGGAAATCCCTATTGAAGGAGCTTACTCTTTGACTTTAAATAGAAAAGGGACAGTTTTACCACAGAAGTTTTTAGCGATGGAAAATAATATTGCCCGACAAGTAAACAAAATTACTGTTTTTAATATTTTTGCTAAAAATAAATTCCTAAAAAGCCCCATTTGAAATTATTGATACGAATATATGAAACATCAAAAGCAAATCACGAAAATTTGGTTAAGAATTACAGTGCACACTTTCTTCTTTTGTGTCTATTGGTTTTTTTAAGATTGGTCCAAAAAAATCATAATAAAGAAAGAAGCCAAAGAAGGTATTTAAAGCACAGAAAAAAAATATTATTAAAAGGATTATGTTCTCTTTGACGTACGTCAAAGGTCAAGTAGAAGTGGGAACTTTTATGGCTGCCCATTGATAGCTCGGTTATATAGCTTAAGAAATAATATTTTAAAGACATTTTTATCAAAGTTGATAAATAAGACATTTGACCAGTTTTGTTACCCAAATACTCCCACGACCACAGGCAAAAATATTTGCCACAATTTGTCATTTTGTTTGATATACTTATATACGTTTTATCGGTTCACTTGCACAACATTCACATTCGCAAAAGCTCCGCATTGATTATTGCGAATGCGAATGTTAAAATTAATGCGGAAGTTCCGCGGTTGCGAATGTGAATGCGAATATTCGCAACCACCGTGATACGTACACATGTATTAAGTATATTCATTGAAATTTGTTAATATCAATTTCTTCTACTACTACTACTTTTCTATTTTCTTTGGTATTTCCCAAAATTACCTCGAAAAGAGACTAGTAAAATTAATTTTGAATTTTGAAAATCTGTCATCAGATTCGTAATCAGTAACCCCAGAAATCCACTGGAAATGGGGTTCAACCCTTGACAATGTTTAAAACGTTCAGTATCAACGTTTTAATTTTAGTATTTTTTTTTTTACTTTGATCGCCATATTGGATACGCTATTTTGAATTTAAAAAACTTGACTTTTAGCTGCATTTTATCATGCCAAGAAAATAAAAAAATTTAGAACATAAGCGTTTTTATAAAAAACCGACCAGCGCGACCTCTAAGAAATGACAAATAAAAATGGAATCCAAAAAGTAATATTCGCACTTTTGTCAATAACATTCGCTTAATTAAATGTGTATTAAGTATTTTTTTTTAACTAGGTATGTAGATTTTGAAGTTTTCGTTCTTTTCAATTTACTTAGCCATCATTTGAATTTACTTAGGCAACATGGCCATTACAACCGAACACTACGCATCTACGCATTTGAATATAAAACCACGACATTAACTTCGTTTAGTTTGTTGGAATAAGTTCAATACTTCACATAAACATGCAGGCAGGTATAGTTATCCATATACAGGGTAAAACGCCTACACGTATATTACCAACTTACGACTATTTTTTCTTTAGGAAGACGACCCGTTAACTTCAGTTGAAATCTGAAAATTAATTCTGATTTCAAACTTATATTAATTCTTATATAACATTATAATTATTATTATCTTTAGATGTTTTTTTTTTGTGAAAATGTTCACATGGAGTTTATATAAAAAACATATATATATCTTTATCACGACCATGAAGATTGTGTGATCACGGTATATCAGAAATTGATTTTCAATCTATTTTCCACTACACTAGTTACCTATATTGGCGGCTGTGTCTGACAAAAATTTACATGGTAATTTTAGGGCCTGCTCGCCGGCTATATAATGGCTGCTAGAGCCGCAATCACATGGCGGCTTTGCGGATAGAATAGAACAAATTTGCTGCAAGCAATTATTTTTGGAATTTAATCCAAATGGTACCTATTTTAGTTTATAATTATATTTTCTTTTCCATACCTGTATTTCCGTGAAAATCGTGTGTCACGATACCTTTGGCAAGGAACAAAAAAAATCTGTACAGCACTATTGTAATCCTCTGGTCATACAGTAGGATATTTTTAATTTTGACTGGTAAATCACTTTTTCTTAGGATTCTTTTTTGAAGCTGACAAGACAATGATTTTCATTGCAAAAACTGGACTCCAAGTAAGTTTTACTGAGCGCGCTGACCTTAAACTTCGTTTCATCTGCGACTAGCGGCGTTCTAAGCAAGTTGTTGGTGCGCATTTTTAAGCGATGTGATAAACAAACAAGGGACAAAAGAAAACCAGAAATTCTTTCGACATAGGTGACTAAGACCTCTCGCTGCAAAAATAAATTTGAGCGTAGATGCCTTTTTGAGCGGGCAGAGTAAGTTATACGAACTAGTGATCTCATACGTATATATACATACATATGCATGTTCATTTGTTTAGCGACTTAGTCTGTATATATTGCGTGGGAGCGTTCGATACTCGAATGTCCCAGTAAGAACTGTTTTTCTATGCGCTACAAAAAGCACACAACTGCAACGGACTTCAGAGCAAGATCGAAGAGATAACCGTTTTCATGGAAAGGTATGGAATATTGATAGCTGCGATCCAAAACTAAAATCCTCTTTTATTAATATGAATAAACTTAGTGGGCTATTAATTAACAAACATGTATTTTTTACTACAAGTAGTTCACGCTTTTAAGGGACTAATAACTGACGTTAAAACTCTTAAGCACTAAATATTTTCTTTACACCTGAAGTCCGCACATTTAAATTTATTTGAACGACTGCTTTCCAGGGGACAACATCGCATTCTCTGAATAAAGGGTTTTCTTTTTCACTTTATCATTGCATCATACGTAACAGAAATAGCCCCTAATGATCAAACCACTTAGCAATTCGTTATTTCGTAATATTATTTAAGTTAATAAAGTTAAAGTAATAGTATAAAATCAATACAAAACGTAGTTATGTGTGTAAGTAATAATTATCTATTTTTGTACCATTTTGAAGATGTACCAAATCCAAAAGTTATGTACCAGTGTACCAAACTAGAAAAAATGTACTATGGCAACCGTGCGTCAGTGTACAATTCGGTTAATTTAATTTCCCACTATGGCAATGTTGCTGTATAACAGCAAGGGAATCTTGTCAGAAAAAAGGTTTGACATGGTATTTTATTGTGGATTTTGTTTCTAGCGAAATTTTTTCGCTATTTTAAAGTTTTTTCTGTTTCTATAAGTGATTTTTCATTCACAGTAAAAAATCACCGACAGTGAAATATTGTTTACCGCTAGCTTTTAGAGTATTTATTTAAAGCTAACTTTTTTTGCATGTCCAAAGTTAAAAAACAATATACATAACCGGAAAATCCACGAGTCATCCCAGCAAACATTTGGAGTCATAAATGAGTCTTTAAGGGGTCCTATTTCGGAGCTATTACGCTCATAATGAGCTCATTTAAGAGTCCGATATGAGTGTGTTTCCCTTCCTACGAATGTTGACTTATATGAGCTTAAATTCATACATCAAATGAGCCTCAATATGAGTCATATTGGACTCTTATTGGCCTCATATACGGCTAATTTTGGACTCTTTTAAAACAAGTTTTGGCCTCATATATGACTCTTTTTGAGACCCTTATCGGCCTCATAAATTGCTACATTCGGACTCTTATTTTAGGTTGCTCTTTGAGTCTTATTCAACTCACTATATTTGCCAAGTCCTTGCAAATAACATACATACATATTTACATGCATATACACATTCCAACATGCATGCAATAGCAGCAGCTGAAGCTAAATTTTGTTCATTTTTTGTTTTCTAATTATTTTCAATTTCTGTATAAACAAGTTTAGATATAAATTTCAAATCTTTATTGTTTTTATATTGGCACAAGGTGCTGACTCATAACTTGGCTCATATATGAATCCTAAAAGATTCATATAAGAGTAAAAAATTTTTTGTTTTTGAAACTCATATTTCTTACCTACCTAGGACACCTTTCGGACTCATATATTCTGAACGCTCAGAATATGTTTGCGGGGATGTGAAAATTAAAAAATTGGCTGTAGTTGTGAAAATATAAAGTAGGGCTGTGCGATTAATTGGTTACTCAAAATTTTAATTAATCATAAAGTAAATAACTCAATTATTCGATTAATTGGAAATTATGATTACTCAAAAGTTCAGTTACTCGAGTAATCAAGATTTTTGATTAACCAAAAACAAAAATATTTGAGTACGTTGCTTTATTATTAATCAACATTTCAAGTAAAATGAGTAATCAACATTTCAACTCTTTAGATATGTATAAAGTTGTTAAAGTTGCTTGACACTTTGAAAACAACGTTTCTGTTTTAAAAAATTAAAACAAAGAATTTGTTTCATATACATAATGTAAAAAAGAAGATAAGCATTTTCCAAAGCAAACTCTTTTAACGAGCAAAATTATTATTTTTGAGTAATCATATTTCAAGTAACTCGATTAATCATCGTTTTGAGTAATCAAAATCTTGATTACTCGAGTAATTGATTAACCGAATAATTGATTAACCAACTTGCTCGAGTAATCGAATAATCGCACAGCCCTAATATAAAGGATTAAAAAAGTAAACCGATTTAATATTGAATAAAATTAAATTGTTCACGATTGAAGAAAAATGTTTGAATAATACAAATTTTGCGTTTGATTGACGAACCACAAAAATCACTTAAATCTAAAATTTCCAAAATTACAAAGTTGAAATGAACACAGTATAATAAAAGATAATAACACAAATACAAACCCTAAAATACTCCCCCTTCTAGAGAATTATTGTTTGTTATATAAATTAAAAGTAACTCGTTTCCTTTTTGATGTTGTGTTATTCATTATATTAGTGTTTGCTTCAGATGTTAGTTCTGTTTCAATGATTGCTGATTTTAGTTTATCTATCGGAATTGTGTTAACTTCATTACCGCGATCGTTACTGAAACTATTTTTTGTCTCGTATCAACGTAATTTTTTGATATTATTATCATAATGCACGTAGTAAACCAGGAAAAATAGTAAAAAAAGTCTGGGTTTTCCGGAAAGCTCGGAAAATGCGGATTGTTATAACGATCAGTAGTAATAAGCGGGTAGAAAACCGCTCATACAAGTACAAGGTAGCCGATCGTATCCTATTTAAATAAAAGATATACATTTTTTTTTAACTGAAAAAGGTTTATTTCATTTCATTTTTATTTCATTTCATTTTTATTTCATTTCATTTTTATTTCATTTCATTTATATTTTATACAAAAAAACTAAGTACTTAAGGTATCTATGTAGGAGTATGGTATGTTACAAAACATAATTTAGGGTGCAAATGAATTTTACACTTTTGGCAAGTAAAGTTTGTATTTTTTTTTGCAAAGCCAACATCGAAGCTGAGAGTCATTGTACTCTATCAGATGATCAATCTTGGCGTAACGTGAAGTTTCCCTATAAGTTCTAGGAGTAGGGCAGGGACCGCGCTTCTCACTTTTCTTATGTGTTTCCAAGATACCCCTGGCGACAGTTCTCCGGAATAAGAGATGATCGTACTCTCCTCCATTACTTTTGTAAAGTTGCCATGCATTGTGCATGGCCATGCCCAAGCAGTGAGAAAATAACGAAAAAATATCATTTCTTACCACGAATACCTGTTCGATAAAGACCGATGTTTTGATCGGACCTATCGACCCCACCCATATTTTGGTTGTAACTTTTTATAATCGCTGGCTGATCAATCAGTATATATTTCTTCTGCTGCTGCGAAAATCGTTTCACTTTATGTAAAGGTTCTATGGTTTCAGAATTTGATGCCACTGTCACCACGCTATTGTCATTCCACTTACAAACCAAAATATGCCCTGGTTGGTACAAGCCAAATGTGCCTCTTTCTGTTTTTTTGAATTCTTTATTGGAAGGCAAAGGACACTTTCTTGTACGGTCCTTGCGAATTGTTCCAGTTCCTTTGAGTTCTCTTTTAGTTAATTCGTGAAAGAGAGGAACAGAAGAAAAGAAGTTGTCAAAGAACAGGTGAAAAGGCGCATCTGGGTGACGAAATTGCAAATAATCAGCAAAACGCAAAACGACACCAGCTCCTAGACCTAACTGCCTATAAACCGATGGAATAATTGCTGCATGGCCTTGGTACGGATCAAACCATAGTACATACCCCAATCTAGTCGCGCCAACCCAGAACTTATACCCCCATCTAATTGGCTTTCCCCGTATAAATTGTTTACAGCTATGTCCTCCGAAGTAAGGTAAAAACCATAGCCTCGTCAATACTGTAAACTTCTTATAAAGGAGCCATATTGAGAAATATTTCGTTCAGCATATTGAAAAGTGGTCTCATCTTTGCAAATTTGTCGGTTTCGGTAGCTATTTGAGTGTTGTCACAACAGAGGAGGTGAGTCATGATAAATCTGAATCTATCCCTTGACATGGCGTTATACACAATACTGAAATCAGTGATGATTTATCCCAATACATGTATCTTCTGGGAACTACAATATATCCACTGTAAAGGAGAATACCCAGAAAGCACTTCATCTCGCTGCTTGTTACATTACCCACTTTGTTTTTTTGAGTGGCGTAAATATTTGTATATGTAACCAATAAGTCTATTACGCCATCACCAAACAACAAATCAAAATAATACATAGATGTTTGAGTGTATCTTGGCCCTGGTCGCGTGGATTGTGGCGATTTCTCCAAGTATATTTTTGATTGTTCGGTACGGTTGGATCAACGAAAGGAAGGGCTGATGGTCTGCTAATTATTGGAGCTGAACTAGATGTAGAAGGCTCAGGTTGACGTTCTTCAGTGATGGGTTCCTCGATGGTTCGACTCCTTTTGGCTAATGAAGACAAAGGTACGTCGTCGTCACTGTCAGAGGACATGTATTCAATCTCTGCCGAAGCTCTTAGCTGAGAACCTATATAGATACAAATATAGGTATTAGGTATGTAAAACCACTTGGCACACAAGAAAAACTTAAACATATACATATATAAAGTTTATATCAAACCTGGAAGATTGTTCAATGTTACGATCTCCTCATCACCAGAGTCTTCATCGGTAATTTCAGCATTGGCGTTGTCCGGTGGAAAAATTGTTATATTTCTTGGAAATGGGGTATCATCATCTAATTTCTCCAATTCGTCAATGATTTCATTGAGAGACAACGGTTTACTATGCTTTGGCCTTGGAAGTAAAAATACATCCCCATATTACTACCGATCTTTATAACGATCACGAAGTTTAACATAATTTTATAAAAAACAAAATACATAAAAAATCAAACTTGACTTCATTGTTTTGTCAAACAGGTTATACATTTATAAATTGTGTGCAAAAAAAACATTTCTACTTCAAGAAATTTTACAAAAACTTACCGCTTCGAAGACATCACAAATTTCTATTCCACCAATCCGAATCAAAATGCAAATCCTTTATGAAATTAAAACCTTAAATTAAATATGTATGCGCCAAAACAATGCTAAACGGTCACTGCGACGATCTGTAAACGATAAACAATAGATTTCCGGTCGTTAATTTTATTCAACTGAAGGTAATTTTTGAGAATTTTTCTGATCTTTTTAACGATTGGTCGCTCTAAATGGGTTAAGAAAAATGGAAAAAGCTGAATAATACTATTGAAATAAATATTAATACGCCACAATAAATAGTTTGGGATAAGCCTGCCTAAACTATACAATGGATCATTTTATGCATGGAATTAACAATAACAACCACGCTGCCAAGCTTCGAAATTGTTTTAACTTCATTACCACGATTTCTTGGTTAGGAAAAATGGAAAAAAAAGCTCAATAATACTATTGAAATAAATATTAATACGCCACAATAAAAATTTACAATAAATAGTTTAGGATGAGCCTGCCTAAACTATACAATGGATCATTTCATGTTTGGAATTAACAATAACATCCGCGCTATCAAGCTTAAATAACCGCGAATCAACTGCACTTGATAGTAGTACAAGAGCTTACGGGGTGTGCATAGCTCGATGGTTTTCGCTTCCGACTTTGCACATAGATGATGCGGGTTCGATTCCCGCTGAAAGTCTAGAAAAAAGAAGTCTGATGAGGAGATGTGGTGATCTCCGAAATAGCTGCTATAATTTTTACCGCTTAAGCTTTGTTGTTTTTTTTTATCATATTTCCTAACAAACAAATCGCTGTACAAAGCTCAATAATACTATTGAAATTAATATTAATACGCCACAATAAAACTTTACTTTAAAATACTTTTGGTTTTTTTTTCACAACTTTATAACGTCCTTCGTATGGTTGTTGCAATGCGTTAATTTTGACCAAAAACCATATCAGATGCTGTGGCTGAAATACTTTCTTTATACATCAATCGTAAACCAAGAAGTATTATCAGTAGCTGATCATACCAATTGTTGGTTCCATTTCTAGCCATTATCGTAGCTTTCAACTGCCTTTGAAATCTTTCTACCTTACCAGAAGTTGTAATGTGATGACTACCAAGCGATTTTGTTAGTTCCGAAACCGATTTTTAACGGTACCAACACGTAAACCATATTCCCTGAACAATTTATTTGTAACGACTGCCGCTGCCGTCTTTTAACAGTTTATACATTATTTTGACCAAATATTAATTTCTTTGTGCATTTTTGGCCAATAGTACTTTTTAATAATTAGACGACGTGTAGCCCTTGTACCAGGATGCGTAATGTCATGTAACATATTAAAAACTGTCTTGCACAAACTTTTTGGTACAAACGGTCTAGGATTCTCACCTGTCGTTTCACACCAAATATCAAAATTCAAAAGTGGAATTTGAATCAATTTAAGATTATTTGATGTGTCTCCAGAATTTAATTTGTTTAGCTCCTCGCCCTGTTCTTGTTCATTTTGTAAAATTTTCAAATTTAGTTCTGTATTCTTAATCGCATCAACTTCGAAAGCTCGAGATAATGTGTCAGCTACAATACTCTCTTGTCCTTTAATATACCGTATGTCGTTAGTAAATTGTGCAAAGAATTCCATATGTCTAGTTTGTCTAGGACTACGTTCGGTTTTTGTCTTGTGATCTGTAAAAACTGTAAATTGTCGTTCTTCTAAAAGATATCGAAAATGTTTAATGTTCAAATAAATAGCTAGCAACTCCCTGTCAAATGCACTGTACTTAATTTCGGATGGAGAAAGTTTCTTAGAAAAGAAAGCCAGTGGCTCTGATTTGTTATCAAGCGTTTGATGTATGACACCACCCATTGCCGTATTAGATGCATCCACATTTAAAGAGAGTTTGGCATCTTTGTTAAATGAAATGATTTAACAATATCGTAGACGAAAACTTTTCTTTAATGCATTCAAAGGTTTTATTTGTTGTGTCATCCCAAATTAAGGTATTGTCACGTTTCTTATTCGTTCGATTGATTGAATCGTAGATAACTGCCGTAAACTCAGCTAATTTTGGTATGTATCGATTGGTAATATTTAGTTAACCATACCTATAAATTTTTGAGCCTGTTTAATAGATGTTGGACTAATTCCCACCCCTGCAATATTATCTCCTAAAAATTCAACACTTGTATTGCCGAAAGTACATTTACTTGGTTTGATATATAACCCGCATTCTGTTAGCCGTTGGAAAAGTTACGGAGATCTTTAAAATGCTGGTCTTTATTTTCACTTGCGACTAATAAATCATCGATATATCTAAAAACAAAATCTAAGCCACTAAGTAAATACTTGATTAGTAAATTTTTTAAAAGATTGTACTGAATTTCTTAGTCCGAAAGGCATTCGTATGAATTCAAACATACCGAAAGCTGTCGTTATTGCAGTTTTATAGATATCCTCTTCTGCCATTGGAATTTGGTAGTAGGCCCTTACCAAATCTAATTTCGAAAATACATACTTATTTCTGAGATTCATGTTGAAATCTTGAATATGAGGTAAAGGGTAACGGTTCGGTACAGTCGCAACGTTAAGTCTCCAAAAATCGCCACAAGGACGCCAGTAATTTAGTTCTTTTTTAGGTACTAGATGAAGTGGAGATGCTATACAAGAATTTGAAGGTCTACAAATCCCTGTCATCACTAAAAAATCGAATTCAGTCTTGGCTACTTTGAATTTAATCGGATCCAAGCGCCTTGGCAGAATGGCAGATTTCCTTCAGTAAAAAGTCTGTGAACGGTAGAATGTTTAACCGGTTTCAAATAATCTGGTTCAGCGATCAAAGAAGGAAACTCCTTCAACAATCTTTTATACTTTTTCTCTACTACGAAAATTTTTGGAGGCGAAATGTTACAAACACACGAAACCGTGTTAACCGAAAGACTTGTTACTGGATCAATTAAATGTATGCATGTCAATTAAGGGCTGGTTTCTCCAACTCAGCTTAACTTAGTTTAGCCAATTTTTTAGACTTAGTCAAGAATAAGCTGTGTAAAAAGTAGGCTAACTTTTGACTTAAGTCCAAAAAGTGGCTAAACTAAGTTAAGTTGAGTTGGCGAAACCAGCCCTAAGAGGCCGTATTTGCAAAGAAAATCTGCACCAATAATTGGTTTCGCAATATCAGCAAGGAGAAATGTAAATAAGAGCTCGCGTCTTAAACCTATATATATTTAAAATCTTATATATATTTAAAATCTTTTTACCATACCTTGAAATCATTGAACCGTTGGCTGCAGTAGGAATTATACCTGAAGAACGTTTTGTATGAGGAAATTTGGTTACCAGAAGTACAGAAATTTCTGCTCCACTACCAATCAAAAAATTTAGTTTTTTTTTTGTTATCAAATATAAATAAATAGGCGACGCGTGGTAATATCTGAATTTCCGTTGATTGTCGCCACAACAACAGATGACTTTAGTTTGACGAATTTTTGTTTTTAGAAAAAGCACAAGGATGTTGACATTTCTCAGCCTTATCACCAAATTTGTAATGGTATCAACATAACCAATTTTGACTATCACGAGATTTTGATCTACTTCTGTATGCACTTCTAAAACAATTCCTATTAAATGAATTTTTATTAATTCGTTGCTTAATAGAATATAATTCAAGGGAAAGTTTTTGAAAATTTTCGCACATAAGATTTGTCGTTTTAACTAAATTCTGAATAATTGTGTCTTGTGATTTAGAATTTTGAAAACTATTCATAGCTGATATTTCGGTTTTATTAATCGCTTCCCAAATATTATCAGCCAGCTTCACCAATTCATTTATATCATTGGTACTTGAACTAGCTAATATCGCACTAAGATTTTTGGGCAATTTTCTCAGTCAAAGTTTATTTAAAATATCTTGACTAAAATGGGAACCTGCAAGCAGCATGAGCGACCGATAAAATCCAGAGGGTTTACGATCACCCATCTCTGAATCTTTCATCTAATATTTTTTTGTTCGCTTAAATAATGCCTTTCAATTAAGACTTTCTTTAGTTCTGAAAACTTGTTGTTGTTGTGGAGGAATTTGAACGAAATCTAATATCGTAACTTAGACTTCTTGCGAAAGCGCTGTGATTGTGTGTTCATAGTTTGTAGTATTTTGTGTAATGTTTTTCTTGTTAAATTGCATTTCTGTATGAACAAACCAAGCTTCTGGACAACTTGTCCGAAATTGCGGAAGCTTGACAGAAGTTGCATACACCTTAGTCGACCGGACGTTGCTTATTGCTGTGTCTGCTGTGTCAGTTGCCGTGACTGCTGTGCCAGTTGCCGTGACTGCTGTGCCAGTTGTCGTGACTGCTGTGTTAGTTGCTGTGACTCTGTGCTGGTTCTGTGACTAGCGTGCCAGTTGTTGCTCCACCTATTGTTGGCCAAATTGCTGCCAAGGCGCATCAATACAAGGTGGTGTTGATTGAATAACTGATTGGATGTTTTTGTCTCTTCGCTAGTAAAGGAGAATGTCATCCAAGACGAAATGGCGCAACTTTAGGATGTCAGCAAAACGAAATGACGAAAACTATCTCCTATTCTCTTTCGTTTTGACATCCTGATATAGCAAAAAGCAATAACAAAATACACGGGACTTGTACTTATATGCAATAGCCACCACCTTGTACACCTAGTTGTAAAAAATATTGAGGATTCGTGACACTTCAAGTAGCGACCACTGCCAGCAGGTAATTTCAGTGAATATGATATATATACAGGCGACAGTTGTGGTATATCCGGTGGATATTTCATATTTAAGTGCGATAAGTACGGAATTAGTGGACAAAGGGGCGCTGGGGTACAATTGCACCGTCACTTTCGCTACTCAAATGCTTTAACGTCGTCGGATGATAGTGTTAATAATGATCCTTAACGTTATTCAAGGAAGTGGGGTGGCGCAATACCAAGCTGTTGTGGTAATTGTGGAAATTCGCCTAACTGTTGGCGAGTCGGCGTGGTCGGAAAGAAGTTGGACTGTGTCCTGTCGCAATATCCAATGCACTAGGTAATGCAGCAGCAGAAGTAGGTATCGCTGGTACTTGTGTATTTTCCGCTGAATGATCGGGTTGCTACAGAGTTCTTAGGCCGGTGCTAACTAGGTATTTTAGAAAACTATCAACGGGAACAACTGGAGGCTAATATCTGGTTAAGCAGCTGCTGCTAGGTTTGCCTCTGCTATTACTCGCGCTGATCTCACTCGATTGCGTTGGCTGCGATGAGGACAGTGAGAAAATCAGTTATTGCACATATTGTGGTTGATGATTGAAGCTGTTGAGAGTGAAAGTTTTGTTTCAATTTCAATGGCTGAACTTCTTGCACCAGTAAAGGCTCTGTTATGCATACTTGGCATTGCATGCACTGCTATACCATTTTTACGTAGAAATCAAAAACCAACAGACTTCTACGTATGTAATGCTGTGCGTTGAGTAACCGTTTACACGCGAAGCTCATTTAACAGATTCCTTATGTGACAACACTCAAGCAATGCCAAGTATGTATAACAGAGCCTTAATACAATAGGATGGAATTTCACAAGCTGATACGATAATCCTGTTAGCACACGGGTTACTCCTGGATTTTTGGTGACATGGTGGGGAAGAAAACCGACTTCTTAGCGATTGCGAATTTAGTTTTTTTTTAATAAATTGCTGAAAAATGTTTGTTGCTGTGTGCTTTCTTGCAGTACGTTGTATCATGCAGGATCGCCAAATGTAGTGGTGAAAATAGCAAGGATTTTTGTTTAAATCGATTTAATATTGAATAAAGTTCAGGTGTTAACAATTGAGGAAAAATGTTTGAATAATAGTAAAAATTTTCCGTTTTATTGACCAACCACAAAAATCACTTAGATCTAAAATTTCCAAAATTACAAAGTGGAAAGGGACACAGTACAATAAAAGATAATAACCCTATGTAGGCATATCACATATTTGTTGAAATAATGCTAAAAAAATATTATATCTGCAAAAAAAAAAAATGTGAATGCAAATTTTGGATGGGTTGACCTCTATACACTATTTGCCGGAATTGCATAATTATCTATATAACTACATAAAATTAAAGCCGTTTCCGTTGTTCTGCGAGATAAGCAAAATAAATAAAACCTTGTAAAATAAAGCTTGTAAGGTAAACGTTATACTTTCTTTGATAAATGAAAATAGTTGCAAATTATTAATGCAGGTATCGCTAATGTGCAGGTATATTGAATGCATTTATCGGAGTAGTTTCCTTACAAATGTTAAAAATAGTGTCGCTTATGCGCATTTTGGGTAGGTATCTTAAATGTGCACTTAAGCATAAAGGCAGCAAAGCAAGATATGCGTACATGCCTGTTCCGGTAACCGGCGGATGTCTTTCGCTGGGAATGCGAATCGAATGGAGAAGATTTGGTATTCTCATATCCAATGGATAAATAAGTTCGCGGATATAAAACGGTTGATAAATCAGTTCAAAAATGTACTGTGTTCCAATAACCGCAATCGAAACGCAGTAGCTGTCATTTGTACTGTTTGTTATTCGCGATAAAACAGTTGCGGATTTAATTTAGATTTTTAGAATTGCGCAGTATTTTCATACCAGCATGGAGTTTCATAAAAAGTAAGTTTTTGTATTTCTGGGTAAAAATTATCTAATTCTACAAACTTAAAAATAGAAGCCGGACCACAAACCGTGAGCAATTTTCGTTGGTAGTTGAGAGAATGAAGCTTAACGGGGATGTTGCCAAGAACATGACCAAACAATCGGCGGAGGTAGTGTCAGTGTTTTGGTCAATCTTAAGCACAGACTTGAATGCTTTGGGACCTCCGGCAAAATCGGTTTCAGAACGGAAGAAGGTATAAATAAAATTTGCATATGGGAATATCCTGGGTTACTAAGCTTAAAATAGGAAGGAAACTGAAAGATCGTATGTATATCACTACTGTTACAAAGCACTGGAAAGGTATATGTAACAAAATTGGAAGTATAAACAGTTAAGTACAAAGATACAAGCAAATAAAAAACGGTACGGATGCGACAAAAATGGAAGTTTTTGGCAAATGCCCATATGCATACATTCAACTTGTTCTAAATGGATTTCCTTAATCTTAGGTATAGTCAAATTTTAAATCTTCAACAAAAAAAATGTCACACAACAGGAGCCAAATGCAAGCCACAGGTGGAGGCCCTAATGCAGACATTCCGTTGACTGCTTTGGAAGAGGAAGTTGCGCAGCTTTGTTTCAGGGCGCAAAAATTATGGTGTGCCACAGGGATCACGCATTGGCCAAACTGAAAGCACCAATAGCGTGCCATCAACTAGTGGAGTGTCATCAGATAAAAGCATCCCTGAACAATTTTAGCTACAAGTACTCGATCCCAAAGCAGTGTAACAAAAAAAAAATGTTAAAAACGCGAATATATTTACAAAAAAAATTTCACCAGAAAGTTTCGTCCAGGTTGGTTAAGCACAAAAATCAACTTGTCGTTTTAAATCACAGTTTGAAAAATATTCAAAATACAATGGACAGCATTAATAAGAACATAGCAGATATGAGTACAACACTAATAGATTTAATTGCTGAAACAAAGACACAATTTAGAAATGGAACACATATTGAAAGAAAAGACTCGATGAAAATATCGATTTTAGAGATGGAGCTACAAAGAATAAACTACAGTCTTATTTAAAGGTTAGTATTCTGCTCACAGCCGTAAAATTTTTCCAGCAACATGATTCAATAATAAAAGGTTTGCTCAAAAAAACTGTTTTCTCACTCCCTCTTGACAAAATCGGCTCTCTTAGCAAGGCACTGTGTGTGGGTTCGTGTGTGTGTTCAATGCTTTTGTAAGGGAGTTAAGGGAGTCTCAAAACTCCAATGTCAGTATTGAGCAAACCTTTAATTATTGAATCATGTTCCAGCAACACAGACTGTTTTCACATAAAAATTTGGCACCCAAAGTGAAGTATAAAAAAAAATAATGTAAAAAAAAATATTTTTTAAAAACAAGCTTTTATTTAACCGTACAATCAAAGGAATAAAATGAAGTAGTGTAACAAAAGATTTTTTAGCAAGAAAATTTTGTCAAAACTGCACTAAAATGAATAAAATAAAATAAGTTAAGGTCTCGTTAAAGTTACTAAAAGCCATTTAGTGAAAGGAGTTATTCAAACTCTAATGAAAATTACTAACAATTTGTACTAATTTACTTCGTTTTTAAAAAAGCTTGTCGCGCGAATAGCAAACCGGCATTTAAATATCTGCATACATACATATACATACATACCTAACCAATTATGCATGTACGCTGAATTCGCCGACAAGCTTTTTTAAAAACGAAGTAAATTAGTACAAATTGTTAGTAATTTTCATTAGAGTTTGAATAACTCCTTTCACTAAATGGCGTTTAGTAACTTTAACGAGACCTTAACTTATTTTATATTATTCATTTTAGTACAGTTTTGACAAAATTTTCTTGCTAAAAAATCTTTTGTTACACTACTTCATGTTATTCCTTTGATTGTACGGTTAAATAAAAGCTTGTTTTTAAAAAATATTTTTTTTTACATTATTTTATTTTATAATTTATAGTCCATTTATAAATTCGTTGTATATTAAAAAGTTTTATTTTATTTTATGTAAAAAATTTTGCAATAGATATTAAAATAATTCAACTTGCAATGAAAGTGAACAGAAGACTTGGCAAGCAAAATGTTGTTTGCTTACGTTTTGTATAAACATACATATGTACATATAGCAGCAGTTAATTTTATTTAAAGAAATGGCGTGTCGTCCATTTCCGCTGTAGCATGGCATATATTTAGGCGCACTATTTAACTTCTTCTAGCGGGCGACATCAGGAGTCTTCTAATTCCTACAACGAGGTTCATATCGAGACTAGATTGATATTTAGAATTTGCCACAGATAGCTTTGCTAGACTACCGTCGCGGCGCGCCGGCAGCTTTAACAATTTTATAGTGGTTTTACGTTCTTTGGCAAATTACGCTCTGTTAGCCATAAATATTACTATTTTTTGACCGCCTTTGAATCAAGACCCCTGGACCATATCGGGAATTCATTTATATTTTAAATTGCATTGTCATCATGATTGGAACTATGCTGAAAATTTCAAGTCTCTAACTTGTCGGGAAGTCAGTTTAAAATTGATACAAACCGAATTTTTCTGATGCATATCTCTGGAAGTATTTGTGGTAGAGTCCTGGAACTTGGTATGGAAAAATATGGGTTTATTGGAAAATTCGGCGTGGCACCGTAAAACTTGAATTAGAGATAAATGAAATCAATCCCAAACCTTTGAAAAAGGGGGG
>NW_016157170.1:288026-289460 GCF_001687245.7 Rhagoletis zephyria | reverse complement strand
GGGGGGTAGATGAAAACGTTCTCGTAGCCAAAGAGCCAGGAGTAATCGATATAAACTAAAATTCTGATGACGCATAGATACCTCTGGAAGCATTTAGGTACCTAAAATACTGAGATGAGGTATTTTTCCAATGAAAATATGCACAGAAAAACGGACGTGACACCGTTTGGAAACTTACATGATCATTTTAAGCTAAACCTTGAGGGATTACATTCTTGCAAAGACCCAAAGGCATAAGCTGAAAATTCGTCACATGCGGGCAGCTAGTCAAAAAATAGAAAAATGATAATAAAAATAGTAGAAAAGTTAGCCATTCGTGAGATAAAGTTTTACGATCGGTTTGGGTAAGGTTTAGCCACTTAACACCCCCTTTGTTTTCGTCGCTACTAAATTCGATAAAGTGTCAGCTTTCACACAATTTAAAATGTACATGTCTATTTAAAAAGTCATAAAAATTGTGTTGCTAACTTCATGTTGCCAACATGTTGCAAGCTTTTTCACAGCGTGAACAGAATACTACTTTGCTGAGGAAATGTTTTGGAATTTCACATTTACTTCACAGAAAGAAATTTTATATGCAATTTGACAGCTTTTTCATGAGAAATAGGGACAGAATACAATACTTTGTCATGAAGGCATTATTTTTTACATTTTATTAAAATCAAACATATTTTACAAGAAAGTTGGAAGCATTTGATTACGCAGGGTAACTGCTTCAGTATAATACCTATACATTCGTTCAATTTCAGAAAAATTGTCCTCTGAATCCTCAGAATCATTAAAGTTATCAAGGTATTCATCATGAAGAATTCAAGAATTTTAACTAGACTTTGCAAGAAGAATGTTCCCTACGATTGGACAGAAGAATGCCAAAATGCTTTTGAATATTTGAAGAAGGCATTAATAAGTCCAAATATTTTACAATATCCAGATTTCAGTAAAGAATTTTTAATAACAACAGATGCTAGTGGTTATGCTTGTGGTGCAGTTCTTAGTCAGGAACATGAAGGAAAACATTTACCAATTGCCTATGCCTCCAGATCATTCACAAAAGGTGAAATTAATAAAGCAACAATAGAAAAAGAATTAGCCGCAATTCATTGGGCCATAACTTATTTCAGACCATACGTTTATGGCAGAAAATGTTTGATTAAAACGGACCATCGACCTTTAACATACCTTTTCTCGATGAAGAGCCCCTCATCAAAATTAACAAGAGTTAGATTAGATTTGGAAGAATATGACTTTGAAGTGGAGTACATAGCAGGAAAAGAAAATTATGTAGCAGACGCACTATCCCGAATCAATATTACAAACCTTAAAGAAATGTCAGTGGAAGCAAGCAAAATACTAAAAGTTACCACAAGATCAGAAATTAGAAAACCAGCCAGTAATAATAATAGCAAAAAAGAAATTAAAAGTCACAAAGAGAAC
>NW_016157170.1:286647-286932 GCF_001687245.7 Rhagoletis zephyria | reverse complement strand
AAAGAGAACCCTATAATATATGAAGCGCTAAATAAATTTGAAGTAAAAAGACATGTCGAGCTCGTTTTCGATCCTCCGAAATTATATTTCAAAAAAGGAAAGAAAATTTGTAGCACTATACATACAAGCAACCTAATTGTTGAAGATAATTGATGAGCGCAAACGTCAAGCTGTGAAGTTCTACTTATATTGTGCTCTGATTTGTCTTTGTATTTTGCAAAGTTTATTGTGCTAATTCTGAGTAAAAGTTGCTATAAAAAGTGCCTACGAGCATCTTAGTGTGAT
>NW_016157170.1:274315-285232 GCF_001687245.7 Rhagoletis zephyria | reverse complement strand
AATCAGTTCAAAAACAATTCCTACTTTTTGCTTTAAGAAATTTCCGATGGGTCGACTAGTCGCTTAAAACTTATTAACCTTCCTACACTTGCCAGTCGCAGGGAAATGCTTGGTATAATTTTTATGGTTAAATTACTGACAGGCTCAATTTCAAGTCCGTCTCTTCTGGCTGATGTAAGCTTTAATGTTGCCTCACGCGTATCAAGACACTTTTGTCCCATATTTCTGAAAGCTTGTAAAACCAATTTTGAATTGCACGACCCACTCCGTTGCTTATGCCAGGATTTTAACTCTCATTCCAGCACGTTTGATATATCAGATCCGCTTTTCAGCATTAAGAAAGTGATACTCTCCTCTCTCAATAAGTGAATTATTGACATAAATACATAAAATCAGCTGATGAATTTAGTTCTGTAGCTGAACAGTTTTAGATCTCGACACTTAACAAACTCCTGCCTATCGTGACTCGGCACAAAAATTTAAAATATTGGTTCCGTACGTCATGCGGACTGCGCCCCTCGTGCGGATGGGCGGGAATGGAGGGTAAAAACCGTTGGGATATTATTATTATTATTATTATAAGATTGACTTAGGACAATTCTTTACCATGCTTGCAAAACAAGCCGGCAATCTAGTACTTGTAAAGATACAGTTGTCCTTAGGGGACAAATTGTTTAAATATAATTATACTCGAGTAGGCAAATTTATAGAAGTAGGTACCAAGGTTCTCAAAAATTTAACAATTGCATTAACCCCAGAAGTTATGCATGTGACAAATGTCGACAAAATTAAAGAAATTATGCATAAATATCATGACGATCCTGTTTTTGGTGGCCACCCAGGAATAAATCGCATGACAAACAAGATCAAACAGAAGTGGAAAAACATGAAAAATGACATAAGAAAATACGTAAAAAATTGCATCCATTGTAAAACAAACAAAATTAATAGACATATCAAGGAACCAATGACAATAACGGATACACCTCCGAAGGCCTTTGATATTGTACAAGTCGATACAATCGGACCATTACCGAAATCGATACACGGAAATGAATACGCTGTTACTATTATATGTGACTTAACTAAATACCTAGTTACAGTGCCAGTTCAGAGCAAACATGCTGTAGCAGTTGCTAAAGCTGTATTCGAGCATTTCATTCTGATTTATGGTTGTATGAAAACAATCATAACGGATATGGGAACCGAATATAAAAACAGTTTATTTGAGGAACTGTGCAAACTTCTCAAAATTGAGCATAAAGCCTCAACACCTTACCACCATCAAACGCTGGGCACTGTCGAACGCAGTCATAGAACATTTCATGAATACATGCGTACTTACATATCCATTGACAAAACTGATTGGAGTGAGTATCTCAGATATTTTTCGTATTGCTACAATACGACACCATCCACAGTTCACGGCCAATGCCCTTTTGAATTAGTTTTTGGAAAAACACCCCTGACTTACGTATTTTTACAAGAAAGTGTCATTAGCCCAGTATATAACCATGAGGCGTATGACAAAGAAATTAAATATAGGCTACAAATAGCACAACAAAGAGCTAAGAAGTTAGTACAAGAAACCAAGGAAAAACAAAAAATCAATTATGATATAAATAGCCACAGTAAGGAAATAAATATAGGAGATTTAGTATTAGTTAAAGATGAAGCAGGTCATAAGTTAGATAGTAAGTATAAAGGACCCTATAGAGTAAAGAACATTGATAAAAATAACAATTTTACTGGAGTTCATCATAGAATAGAAAGTAGCGATAGAAAAAATAAAGATAAGGAAATAATAGTTCACAAGAATAGGCTTAAATTACTATGACTTTAAATCAATAATATCAAACACTTAAATAAACAAAAACATTACAATTTACTTATAATTGTTACTAAGTACTCACAACAAAAAAAAATTAATTTAATTTAAAAAAAATGTAAAGAATGAAAAAACAAAGTCAGCATAATAGATACATATGTACGTAAACAAACAAAAAGAAAAAAAAACTACATAAACCAACAAAATTTTTTTGCGACATCAAGTTACCATTATCAGAGAACTTAGATAGATAGAGAAGGTGGAAATTTTTGGAACGTAAAATTGTTTGGCTGAAAAATAAATCCATGGAATATCACCACAGCGCTATTAACATTTCAAGAAGAGTTAACAGAGAAAAATGTAAATTTCTGTTATGATAATGTTATATTTGTTGCAATTGTCTGGCTATGTGTTGCTAGGTTGCATGTGAATGCAGAAACGTATTCATGTATATTTTTTTTTATAAAATTAAATAAATTAATATAGTTAAATTATATTAAATGTACTTTAATATTAGTTAGAATTGCTGATTTGCATTTCTGCAAGACCATTTGTTAAATATAATTTATTCAGTAGTTAATGTTGCTAAAAACTTAAAAAGCATCTGTTCAAGTTCGCTTCTTGTACGAGTATTATATTATGTAAATAGTAAAAATGAATGTTAGTTAAAAAAAATGATAAACTTGGTTTTTTCACATACTCATTTTAAAGATGGACGCATTAACAAAAAAAAATGTACAAAGCAATGCACTTGTTAACTTCAAAGTTGCTTTTGACTTTTACTGCAATACTCGTAGATATTATTTGTGAATAATAGTTCTGGAGTCAAATGCAAATCCATTTCCCAGGCATGCGCATATGGATGCTTATAGTACATACAGATGCGATCAACTAATTAGCAAGCAACGAAATTCAAAATGATATTGTTTGCAAATTATGTTTATTTATTTATTTTTAATAATTTCCTTTAAAATATAATTCAATCTATAACAGAAACCCAAATAATAAAAATTTAAAAGCTTGCACAAATTGCAAAATAATAAATCAAACTTCAAAAAATTATTATAAAAATTTCAAAATTTTTAATTAGAATATTTAGAAAATTTTCGGGTATGCAGTATTGTAGTCCATTCAATTATAGTATAACAAAGTCCAAGTTTCTAGTCGTTAAAAATTACCGTTGATTTTTTAGAATTTTTTTGTGGAGGGTTGTTCGATTTTCTTCCATATAACACATGAACAAAATTTTTTTTTTTGTATGGGAAAAAACAGCAACACCCCAACAAAAAAAAATCTAAAAAATCAACGGTAATTTTTAACAACTTGAAACTTGCACTTTCCTATACTATAATTGAATGGACTACAATACTGCATACCCGAAAATTTTTTAAATATTCTAATTAAAAATTTGGATGACGATTTCTTGAAGTTTAATTCGTGTTTTTGCAATTTGTGCAAGCTTTTAAACTTTTATTATTGTGGTTTCTGTTATAGATTGAATTATATTTTAAAGGAAATTATTATAAATAAATAAATAAACATAATTTGCAAACAATATCATATTGAATTTCGTTGCTAATTAGTTGATCGCATCTGAATGTATGTATGTATATATGTACTTACATATATGTGTACATATGTACCCCATACACATACTCCAAAATCATTTATTGATAACGTTCTTGGACATGCACATAATATTACATATATTATGTACATACTAACTTTCTTCTTATTTGGGGCTGACAAACTTTAACTTAAGAGTCGACTTTATTTCGTCTACGAAAATGCCCCAATAGTTTTGAAGTCTAATGAAAATGGATTTCCCACGCATACATATATCTATATGTACATGCTACATTAATTGACAACGTTTTTACATGCATATATAAGTACATATGTACATACATATGTGCATATTGCTGCTTAAATACTACGCACATATATACATACATAATTACACGTATACTCAAATACAACAATAACTATTTCATTCATAAACGCATTCGCATATTTCTCAAGGCCAAGTAAATTCATTCATAAAAACAGCCGCAGCACATCTCCCCGCAAATTCATCACACACAAGCGCAACTTTATCAATCCGACACAAAAATTCTAAAATGTAAAATTGAAGAAAACTCGGCCAGCCAAGTAAAAAGTGGCAATTATTTCTCTATATCCAGTAAAATAAGTTATCTCGAATTTTGGTAATTTTTGGTAGTTTTTGACAAAACACTCAATTTCTCTATTCCCTTCCAATATTTCAACCACTAACTAGTATTTTAAGGTGTAATTTTAATAAACATTAAATAAAAGTGTACGTTTTCTGCAGGAAAATACATTAATTTTTTTTTAATAAAATCAAAACTTCTAAAATCACAAACATATGTGGTTTTATCGGAAGTTCACAAATGTAACGTGGCAACTTAGCTCGTTTTCACATTTTTCGGCCCGAAATTGTAAAATTTTTGTCCATGACGCGCCACGATTTTTGTACAGGTGGGTCAATGAGCCTTGAACACCATTTGTATAATTGCAAAAAAATTATTCTATTTATTTTTGAATATTAAAAATTTCTAAACTTCAAAGCGTTTATAAAAATATATTTATATATATCCATGGATGATTTTTAATTTTTTTCACCCGTAAGCAAATCTTCAGTACCATAAAAAGATTCAACCACATCAAAGTACAAGATATGCTATGTCCAAGCTAGTGCTAGTCCACTGTATATGTCCATATGTATGTCTGCATGTATGCGTGTAAATATGTCAACTCAAATTTGATTTTAACCCATTTTAGCGGACATAGTTTTTTTCATTCCAGCCGTTAATATAACATGATTTTTTTAGTTAATTTTCACGAAAGTTACACGTATCGTCGAGAACATGTTTGCATGCAGAATTTTAAACGAAATATTATTATTCTCCATATAAAATGTACGAGTATGGCTTTATTAAATGTTAACTTATGCGAAAACCTAAATATTTCGTCAACCTAGCGTTAATATTGATGGCTTCGTGGCAATTCGCAGAAATTTAATAATTTGTCTGTGGTTGGTTGACGGCGATGGGAAGACGAAAGCAGACCAATCGTACATATGTATGCACATATTTACATTTATTAATGCATACATATTTATGCGTTTGTCTTTTTGGATGAATGAAGAATATCATATAGGTAGTGATTTAGAGATTGCAATTTGAATGATGTACTGTGGCGCGTATGCTAGAGGCGACGCAACTTTTTGGCGTCTCGCCGTTTGTCTTGGTTCAAATCCCGGACGGACCAAGTAATAATTTGTTTTTTGTTTTTTTTTTTAATTGTCATATCCATATTCCATTTTAATTATACTATTAGATTTGTTTAAAATAATATATGTAAATGGATATGTAGGTACAAACGCATGTATAATTTCACATAATCGCTCAAATTTTCCAAAAGTTACTGAAAGCTTTATTGTAAATATTTTCACTAAAATATTAGTTATTGGAATTAAAATTTTATGCGAATCCAATTTTTATTCCCATTTTTAAAAAGCGCAAGTATGTATATGTTCGTGCCACAAAAATTATTTCATAAGTAGTTAATTTTAAACACAAATATGTATGTACACTGGCAAAGTGAGTGCATCCTGTTTTTTTGTTTAATATTTGCAATGTTTTTAAGTTAAACTTTTATGTTATTTTCGACGGGAATTGCGGTTTTATGCATATAGCAAGTGCAATTCGTAAAAAATAGCGCTAATTTTTTTTATTTGTTTGCAAACGGTCACGCGCAATTTATTCTTCAAGAAATTCACTTTTATTTGGTAAAAAGTGCAAAAAGGCGTCAGCAATAAATAATCATTAAAAATCAACCGGATTTTTTAGCCGCTTAAAACTTGATCTTGTTCCACTAGAATTAAAAAACCGATCTATCTGCGTACTCAAAATTTTTCTAAAAACTCGGATTAAACAGGTCAAAATTTAGACGAGAATTCGTTGAATTTTTCTATGTTCTGTGTAAAGTTTGAAAGTTTGACTTGTATAGTTTTGATTAAAAAGATAATAAAAAAAATTAATTGAAAAACATTGCAAATATTAAGCAAAAAACACCATGCACTCACTTTTGATTGCCAGTATATGTATGCATGTACATATGTGTGAAAACTTTATGCCAAACTATCATTATTTTAAATTGTATTTTTAAAAATTACAAATTAATGAAAATTATGTGAAGATTTACCATATTTTCGTTTATTTGCTCGCAAAGAACATCACATTTCATATTGCTCAACATTGTATTATGTTATCAACATTAAATTCAACAGAATTTTGTTAATTTTTCGTCCGCGAATAGTTTCCACTTTCAGTTTGCACCTTCTCTATCTATCTAAGTTCTCTGCCATTATGTCATAACTTAGAAAGACAATTGAAATTCAGTAAAGAATAGCCATGGATCATTGGTGCACAAATTATCCATGGCCATTCTCAAAAAATGGGAGGTGTAACATGCATTTGAAATCCGTTTCACTTTCACTATATCCAATTGTCCAATATATACATACATATATACAAATATGCAGACCACACACGCAGCAAATTATTAATAACCCATATTCATTTGAACTCAGCTTGAGTTCATGCATTGCTGCACTCATGTTACATATTGGTTTATATTAGTCAATCAGTCACGCTCACTCACACTGTGTCTATTTGTCGCGTCGACCGACAAATAGATTGCAACACACAAAAGTACATATCGTTGGCTTAGTTCGCAAACGTGCTAAGTCCACTTTTTATGTAAATTGTGATTTTGATGCAGTAAGATAGCATAACTGAAAATACATCATTACCAAAAAAGAAAATTACCGTAATGTCGTTTTTACTTGTTGTTATGCATTGGTACGCAAATGTGCTAAGTCCAAAAAAATCAAAAAAATATATATACACGTCTGTCCGTGTACACGATAACTAGAGATATCTCAACGAAATTTGGTATGTAGGTTGTAAATATTGGATGCAAATTGTTCAAAATTAGTATGTGAAGTAGATTTTTTTGTAAAAAATATTATTGTGCAATTTTTGGAAAATGGGCGTGACCCCGCCCACCTATTATGAAATGCTGCATCTCAGTAGCCCATTCACCAATCTCGGTACGAGCCTTATTTAGGGTCTAGCTAAGAAATCTGTTGAAAATCTAATTCACTTAAAATCGATGATCGCGATAACCACTCAGCAGAAAATTAGATTATGATACATTTTTGGATAATGGGCATGGCGCCGCCCACCTATGATCACAAATTTGTAACTCGGTAACCGATTTATCAATTTCTACCAAACTCTGTGCACTTAATAAACCTGGTACGGAAAAGCAATTCGTTGAAAATTATTCAAATCGGACCAAAATTACATTCGCTTCCCGTATATCTAACGATAAATTTCAGATCTCTTAATCTCTTAACAATAATTAAGACTGCATGACACCGCCCAATTTATGACTACAAGGTGTATTTCGGTAGACACTTTAGCGATTTCTACTAAACGTGGTTCAATTATTTCATTGAGTTTAACTCAGGATTTTATCTAAAACGTTTGAAATCGGGAAAAAGACCCTGCTTACGACAGTATTTGATACCTGCGCCGGGTTTCGCCCAAACTTTACCTCTTTACTTGCTTTTAATTATTTTCTTTTATAAATGGTACATAAATTTACGACTTAAAATATTTATTTTTGTTAATAGCAATGAAATAAAACTGTATTACGTTATAATTCATTTTAAAACAATAAAATATATTTAAAGTAAACAATTAAATCTTTTAACAATAAAAAATAATGGAAAAAAGGTTGATAGAAAATGTGCTAAGTCCACATTAAAAGAATAAAATCTTAAAGAGAAAATGTAGTAAGTCCTAAAAAGGCCTATAAGTCTGCAACAGCTTTATTTTGAAATTGGCCGATTATTGGTACTAAAACAAGACGAACTAAGGAATAAAACTGCATTTACAGATTAGAAAAATATTGACAACAAAAAAAGTTAGACGGTTTTTTGTCCCTCATGAAAAATTAAAAACATGGACTTAGCACGTTTGCGAACTAAACCAACGATATGTAGGTCACTGAAATATGCTGACTTGCATATATGAAATTATGTACATTTAATTTGTAAGTATTAGTGTAATTAGGTATCAATAACATTTGTATAAAAGAAAATACTTTCCAAATAAAGAATTCAATTCTGTCTGTCCTCAGAAACGAACAAAACGAATTATTAATTATTAATTACTTTACATGAAACTACCTTCTATTTTTTATCATGCATATGTACTATAAGAGTTTTGTATTAATAAACGCTTTTTAAATAAACCAATTCATTTTTAAAAGTAAAAATTTTGGTTTTCTACTTATTTGTTTTTTCCTGTACGGAGGAGTTTATAACGACAAAAATGAGTAGTTTGATTATTAGTGCTGAGGAGTTTATAACGACAAAAATGAGTAATTTGATTATTAGTGCTGAGGAGTTTATAACAACAACAATAAGTAGTTTGTTTATTAGCACTGAGGACTTGCTAATGACAGCAATGAGTACTTTATTCATTTGCACTGATTAGTTTATAAAAACGACAATAAGCAGTTTCGTAGTTTCTAGAGCAGAGCAGATACATTTTTCATTAATCAAAGTTTTCAATTAGTAAGAAGACGTAAAAAATTACACCGACAAGGGGAAAGTGCTTAATGAGCACTTATTTGATGCTCAGCTGTCTTATTGGAAAAAATAATACATATGTACATGTATGTACTTATTTAAGAGACATTCTTCTTAATATCGGACACCAAATTTGGTGGCACACTTTCGATTGGCTTAATTTTTTTTTATGGATTCTATACATGAAATAAGCTAACACGTGTTCGAGGAATTTTTTTTCGCTTTTTTCTTTGGAGATATGATCTGTCAAAGTTTGCATTTTTTCGTGATTCTCACTAATCATGTACTCCTTCAAAACGTTATATCTCGGGTTCTGCCATCTTAGAGACTTTATCTAAAGGTCGTTTTAAAGCTAAAGAATTTCTATATATAAGATGGTTAAGATTGTCCTAAAGCTAGCTTAGCTATTAACAGTTGAACATTTTGAAGTTGATTTGCATAGTGCAGACCGGTAAATTGGGGATTTATAATTATACCATCGTAATCTCTGTTTAATTCCCTATAAAAAAACGTGGTTAAAGAAAATAGGGGGTTTTTCAAGAACAATTTTAAAAATATTTTTTCTTTATGACGAGATGGTTAATTTTGTGAGAACCAACAATTTTTCGTAATTTGTTTCCCAAAACTTATGTTGAGATATATTTAGTAAGGTTATAAAGGAGTTTTTGCAAGAATTTAAATTTTATTGCAGATTCCGATAGAGCGCCTATCCAGGTATAATATTTGTACGGCAAGATTTTTCTTTAAGGCGACAAACCCCTAAAAATGGGCGTGTCAATTGTAGGACTAAAGTTTGCAAAACGCAGATTTTACTGCGGATTTTGGCGGAATATCCCTTCGTTAACAACATCTGTTCCACAACTTTTTCAATCAATGAATATTCCAGAAATGGGCATGGCTATATTAAAACCAAAGTTCAAAAATCTAGACTTTATTGTGGATTTCTCCAGAATATCTATATGGATTGAAAAAGTTCTGGAACAAATATTGTTAACGAAGCGCAATAAATCTGCGTTTTGCTAACTTTATTCCTGCAATTGCCACGCTCATTTCTGGGGGTTTGTCGCCTTAAAGACTACTCTTGCCGTACAAATATTATATCTGGATAGGTATTCTATTGGAATCCGCAACAAAATTGTACTTTTTGCAAAAACTCGATGTTTAACAACTTACCAAATACATCTTAACATAAGTTTTTGAAAAAAAATTACAAATAGTGGTTGATTCTCACAAAATAAACCATCTCGTCATGAAGAAAAATATTTTAAAACTAGTTCTTGAAAAACCCCCATTTTTTAACCACGTTTTTTATAGAGAATTAAACAAGGACTACGATGGTATAACTTTAAATCCCTAATTTACTGGTTTCTACGATCGGCAGAACCCGAGATATAACGGTTTGAAGATCATATCTCTGAAGAAAAAAAGAAGAAAAAAATTCCTCGAACACGTGTTAGCTTATTTCATTTATAGAACCCACAAAACAAATTTGAAGCGAATCGGAGACATGACATATATTTTTTACGAAATCCGTCCGACTTGAAAAAGAATGGCTCATAAGTATATATCTTTTATTTATTTTAGAAACAAATAAAACAAGCCAACGAATTCCTAGCTCATGAAATGGGTCAAATGGTAAATAGGACATCAAAGGAAAGAATACCAATAAAACTATCGAAAGACGAAATACAAACCTATGTCAAACGATTTCAACTTATTGATAAGGATAAAAAGGGCTATGTATCAATCAACGATATTCGCCGGGCTCTCAAGGTAAGCTTTGAGAAAATTATTAAATATTTCACCATTTTTATTTCCACTCAAGAGGTATTAAATATAGTGTATGCATGCGTAAATAAAACTGCATATATCTTCTTACCGTACAGAGTTTCGGAGATGCCGATGTTTCTGGAGAACAACTTCACGAGATACTTAAAGAAATCGATACTAATATGAATGGACAAGTCGAACTTGATGAATATTTACAGGTATGTATATTATACTAATATGTAAGAAAATGCAACACCTACCCAGTCCCAGTAAACAATTTATGGATGAATACCAAACTCGAGCAATAAAGGAGTAAGGATTGTTCGTTTATTTGCAGCGATACGCGAACAATGAAGGATTTGTTTAATAATAATAATAATAGATTGGTGCTTACTAGGCCGGGTCAATTTGTGGGGAGGCAAAAAAATCGCTCATTGCTCTGTGAAAATCATATTCTAGGGATCAAAATAAGAAACTTTGCCGAAGGAACCATACCTCTAAAACGAATTCTGATGTCCCCCAATTTGGGTCGAACTTTTGGGTAGGGGCAAATTTTGAAAAATCCCACTTTGACCCATTTAGAGTGCTCCAATCGAGTCCAAATGTATGACCGACCCCCACTAACTTTGGA
>NW_016157170.1:272943-273381 GCF_001687245.7 Rhagoletis zephyria | reverse complement strand
ATCGAGTCCAAATGTATGACCGACCCCCACTAACTTTGGAGGCCCGACCCACCGATGCCAGTGGCACACCCCCTGGAACCCCCCTGGGGGTTCACTATACAAACATTTCAAAAAATCGCCGGTATTGCACTTTACATGAAAAAATCAGCGAAATGCCTATGTTTTTTCTTTTTGGAGTTTATTTTTCTCTTTAGAAATTTATTTAGTCAGGTCATATGTAAATGAAAAAATGAATTTAACTTAGTAATAGAAAAGAAATTTAAAAAAATTATTAGAAATTAGCGTTTTTACAACCCTTTTAAAACCAAGGCATCACTGTGATGCATTTGCATGTCGTAAACATAGTTGTGTGGGTTTTTTATTCAACCGTTTTAAAAAATGAAGGTATCACTGTGACACAATTGCAAATCGGAAAATTGCTTGTGTGCGTTTTTTAAG
>NW_016157170.1:232591-269887 GCF_001687245.7 Rhagoletis zephyria | reverse complement strand
GTTAGTGGGGGTCGGTCATACATTTGGACTCGATTGGAGCACTCTAAATGGGTCAAAGTGGGATTTTTCAAAATTTGCCCCTACCCAAAAGTTCGACCCAAATTGGGGGACATCAGAATTCGTTTTAGAGGTATGGTTCCTTCGGCAAAGTTTCTTATTTTGATCCCTAGAATACGATTTTCACAGAGCAATGAGCGATTTTTAAATCGACCCGCCCTAGTGCTTACACAATATGTTAGTGTTTGGAAGAGCTTCTCCTCCGATTTGCAGCGTGCGCCTTGACAGTTTTACGCCAACTCCGACCGGCGATTGTATTGCAGAAATATCATCGGTGGTTTGGTTGGAGCGCTCCATATTCAGCAGTGAGCGCTTCCTTCCTAATTTCACACTTCACTGTATTTTAACATTGGGTGCCATTAGAAAGAAGCGCTACCTTGCTGCTCCCAAAGAAGCCCTTGGTGAGCGCTTCAACTAAAGCATTTAAAAAGCGATGCATGCAAATGTTAATTTTTATATTATTTTTTTGTTTTAATAAAATAATGGCGTTTTTTGTAAACCAGTTGATGGCTTTATTAAGTGTATTTATTGTTTTTCTTTTCTATGTGGTATATATACATACGAAAATACATGCATACATACAGTGACGAACAAAAGTATTGGCACAGTGAATTTTTCGCAATATATGCAAAGTTTTTTATTCTAATTTATTTTCCATAATTTTTTATAAAACTATAGTTCATTTTACACCAAAAAACATAAAAAGAAAACTGAGGAAAATTCATTAAATTTGCACGGTAATTTGCAACTTTTTATTCAGATTTTTAAGAAAAATTCTAAGTATGCAGTTTTATAGTTCATTTAATTTTAGTATGGCAAAATGCAAATTTAAGTTTCTAGAAAATCGCGTTGATTTTCGGTTTTTTTTAGGAAGGTGTTGCTCATTTTCTCCATACAAAAAATAATTGACGAATATACTTTGTATGTAAGAACTTGCGTGAAAAAAATTACCAGAAATCAACGCGATTTTCTAGCGCCTTAAAACTTACACTTTGTTATACTAAATTTGAATAGGCTATAAAACTGCATACTTAGAATTTTTCTAAGAAATCTGAATAAAAAGTTGCAAATTAGTGTGCAAAAGTGCACAAAGTTTAGAGATTTTATTGTTATGTTTTCTGGTGTAGAATGAACAATATTTTTATAAAAAATTATCGAAAATAAATTAGAAAAAACACTTTGCATATATTGCGAAAAATTCACTGTGCCAATACCGTTGGGAGTATCTTATATATAAATACGCCACAAGAAAATTTTGCAATCCCTTTTCTGAAGGCACCGTTCGCTCGATTTCAATGAAACATACACCGATTTAAAGGATATAACTTGCTCTAATCCAGAAATGTTAATCCCGATACATAGGGGGCGTGGCATCTGACATATAGACTAAAATGTGAAAACCACTATATCTCTAAAACCAATTATGCTGGAGAACTGAAACTTAGCACAGATGCATAGATTATAAATACCTTGCTTACGGCGAAAAATAGTAGGTACTGGGAAAGTGGGCGTGGCACTTCCCATACAAACTGAAATTCTCATATCGCTTATCTCTGGAACAGCTTAAGCTAACGTCCTGAAATTTGACACTGCAACATATGTTGTAAATACCGTGCTTACGGCGAAAACTGGTATATTTTAGAAAAGGGTTCGTGGCACCGCCCATACAAACTGAAATTCTCATATCGCTTTTCTCTGGAACCGCTTATACTGACGTCCTGTAATTTTACACAGCAACATATGCGTGGCATCGCCCATATAAACTGAAATTCTCATATCGCTTATCTCCGGAACCGCTTATACTGACGTCCTGTAATTTTACACAGCAACATATGTTGTCAATACCGTATTTACGGCGAAGAGTGGTACATTTTGGAGAAGGGGGCGTGGCACCGCCCATACAAACTGAAATTCTCATATCGCTTATCTCTGGAACCACTTATGCTAACGTCCTGAAATTTTACACAGAAACATATCGTCCCGTTTCTGCCTTAACCACGTATCTACAATTTTTGGGAAAACTAATATTACCACTTACAACAGCTGTTTAAGCGACACACTATTTTAAAATAGAACAAAGACTTAATGAGGGTGCTCACTTCTGTTAGTGGGACTAGAAATATTAAGTAAAAAATGCGTTTATTGGATCCTAGGGGAAGAAATTAAGCATTTTCTCTTACCCTCTAAAATACCTCTATTGCAGATACGAGGTTGAGGCAGAAACAGGACGATATGTATGTTGTTAATACCATACATACGGCGAAAAGTGATAGCTTTTGGAAAAGGGGGCGTGGCACCTCCCATACAAACTGCAATTCTCATATCGCTTATCTCTGGAACAGCTTAAGCTAACGTCCTGAAATTTGACACTGCAACATATGTTGTAAATACCGTGCTTACGGCGAAAACTGGTAGATTTTAGAAAAGGGGGCGTGGCGCCACCCATACAAACTGAAATTCTCATATCGTTTATCTCTGGAACCGCTTATACTGACGTCCTGAAATTTTACACAGCAACATATGTTGTCAATACCGTACTTACGGCGAAGAGTGGTACATTTTGGAAAAGGGGGCGTGGCACCGCCCATATAAACTGAAATTCTCATATCGTTTATCTCTGGAGCCATTAGTGCTAACGTCCTGAAATTTTACACAGCATGATATGTTATCAATACCGTGCTTACGGCGAAAGCTGGTAGATTTTAGAAAAGGGGGCGTGGCATCGCCCATACAAACTGCAATTCTCATATCGCTTATCTCTGGAACCGCTTATGCTAACGTCCTGAAATTTGACACAGCTATTTATGATATCAATAACGTACTTATGGCGAAAAGTGTTATACAATGGGAAAGGGGCGCGGCACCGCCCATACACACTGAAATTCTCATATCGCTTATCTCTGGAACCGCTTATGCTGACGTCCCGAAAATTGACACCGCAACATATATTGCCAATACTGTACTTACGGTGAAGAGTGATAGAT
This sequence comes from Rhagoletis zephyria, assembly GCF_001687245.7. Classification (NCBI taxonomy): domain Eukaryota; kingdom Metazoa; phylum Arthropoda; class Insecta; order Diptera; family Tephritidae; genus Rhagoletis; species Rhagoletis zephyria. The sequence goes on along the minus strand of NW_016157170.1, from coordinate 266,846 downwards.
TTTGAAAAAAAGGGGCGTGGCACCGCCCATTTAAACTGAAATTCTCTTATCGACCATCTCTGTAACCACCTATGCTAACGTCCTCGAATTTGACATAGCAACATATGTTGTCAATACCGTACTTATGGACTTATTTACAGTCTGATTTATTTGACACTGACTAATAAGTGATGAACATCTCATGTATACATACATATGCACAAACACATATGCATATTTTTTATAAATTAAAATCGAGGTTCCTTTTTCGGTCTATTTTCAAAAGCTACTGAGGAGGAGATTTGGTAGAATTAGCATTAATCAATCCGGTATTAACGTTCATAATTCGATTTTAAGTTTTCCAGTAAATTCGCTATAAATTATGTTGTGGGGCTTCAAAATAGTAATTCGCATAAACTATTTAGTATTGGTGATAGGTAAAATTCAAAAGTGTATGAAAAAAGATGTCGAATTTCGACAACTGGGCGATACTAGTACAATAAATACTACTACTCCCTTTCAAAAGAAGCTCAACTCCATTAGGAGCTCAGAAGATGTGCTCGCCGGTAAACGCGCTTTGTTAAAGAGCAGTATAAAATATTAGTGGCTCGGAGATTTGTGGAGTAAGTCATTGCTCGCAAAATATCGATATAAAATTATGTATATTAGTGTCATTTGTCGTTGATTTATTCTTGGGTGAAAACATCAAACTACCCTGCAAAATTTGCGACTACTCCATACTCGTATGTAAAGAGTACTCCTCAAGGATTAAGGAGTACTCCAAAATTAACCGAAATGCATATAAAAAATGTGGTCTAATTAGCATTGCGATATCCTAGAGCAGGCCCATATACTCCAGCTCTGCATTACATCATAGAAGCACAAAACTTCTCCATGGGATTACTCCGTGGAGCACCTATTTCTTGGCAACACACCAATAAACGTCGGGTAACAATAAGCTGGTGTACGGACACGAATTGGTCCGGTACTGCATTACAGATGTGAATTTTGTAAGTACTCAAATATGGAACAAATCGACCACATGCGCCGATTTTTCCAGTGCTGAGAGGTGGGGCTCTCGATATAGCTCGGAAGCACAAGAACATCCTTGCCTCTGAGATATCCAGAGCCGATCCATTCCTGGCCAGCTCGTCAGCCATCTCGTTGCCATGAATTCTGCTGTGCCCCGGCACCCATCAGTGCAAAGACATGCCGGTCGGCTATTATTTCCTGGACCGAAACATGGCTCAAACCTCATATTTTTTATTCCGAAATACTTCCAAATGAATATCAAATATACAAGAGCGACCGCGAGGACCGAATCGGTGGTGGTGTTGTTTTTGCGATGCATTCGTCGATACCATCCGAGGAAGTTAATGTTCCTGTCTTTGAATATACCGAATTTAAATGTATACGTGTACAGGCTGGTAAGAGTTATGTTTATTTAAGTCTGTGCTACATCCCTCCTAATTCTGCCATATAAGTGTATACACAGCTGGTTTCTTTACTTGAGTCCGTAAATGAAATGCTTACGCCTTCCGATTCTATGATTGTTTTGGGTGATTTTAATCTGCCACACATTTCATTGAACATTAATGACACCGATGTTGTACCAGTTTCATCTAGAGATACTTACAATGTATTTCTTGAGGATATGGCTGAACTTTGCCTAAAACAAATAAATATATGTCCAAATAAGTTTGGAAAGGTCTTGGATTTTGTTTATGTTGATGATTAGAGGTGGAGAAACATCGATGTTTGCTACCATCGATGTTTTGAAACCAACTATCGATGTAACATCGATTGTTCTGAAAAGAGTAAGGCGCTCAAAGTCAAAATTAAGTTGGTACATAAAGATTGTATAAACGTAACATATTTGTTCATTGGGATTAACATACACCTTTTTAAAAAGATATAAAATATTTTTATTTAAATCTTTAAAAATATTTTGATCTTTGTTTATAAAAATAAGTTTGTCGACTACGAACATATTAAAAAAAGAAATCAAATGAACCCAATAAGTCTTCAAAAATATTTTGGTTTTAGTTTAGTATGTCGACTACGAACATACATATGTACATACATATGTATTTAAAAAAGAGATCAAATGCTTTCCATTATAAGGCATAATACTATCACTGCACATCACGAAGTAAAAATGCATCCAACTTTGTTGATACAAGAAGTTTCTCTGCAGTGAGGCGATTGGGATGTATGCGTTTTAAATGGTCCGTGAGGTTCGTCGTGTTGCCTGCCGTTTTTAACATTTTTCCGCAATAAGTGCATATCTCCTTTGTCCTGTCGTTGGTTTTCTCGAAATGCTGCCAAACAATGGAGCCTTCCCGCTTACGTTTTGGGACTAAGCCTCGCAGTTTTCCTTTGATGTTCCTATTAAATATAAATCATACAATTGAAGCCATAACACAATTGGGTGGTTCACAAGGTGTCGTACTTGTCGTATTGTTTTATGTTGTAAAGTTTTTAACGGCTAAATAAATGTTTAGAGGACTTGAAATCACCACCAACTATTTTTTAATTGTGTGAAATTTCATAATAAAACTTTTATGTTAGGTTGTGATTTCCTTAAATATAGTTTTAGCCGTTTAAAGTATATGACATACAACAGTACGACAGTATACAACACCTTGTGAACTCCCTAAATGTATGTCCAACATAAACATATGTACATACGCACGCGTTTGAAATGTGCATGTTGAAAAACCACATCCGCGTTTACTTATATGATAAATACTTACTTTTAAGGTGTTTCTCTATCGCTGAAAGATTAACACTACTCCACGTCCGCCGCCACCACCACGAAGAAATTTCCTAAAAATCTAAAAAATGTTATAAAGTGGAAACTAATATAATTTTATAGTTCATAGCTTTTGCGTGTTCTCTTTTAACTCGTCGTTCTTTACATTTGCAGAGGTGCAGGAAACATCGATAGTCGCAATCAACTATCGATGTTTAACAAAAATGCAAAAACATCGATACATCGATAGTGCATCGATGTTTTCTCCACCTCTATTGATGATGTTCCGAAGTCCTCTATTAATCGGTGTGATCCCCTAGTTTTGCCAGAGGATGCATATCATTCCGCTCTTGAATTAAGCTACGAAATCATAAATGAAATATATAATAATAAGTTGTGTAGTTCAAGTGCTAGATTTGTTTTTGCGAAAGCTAATTTGAGAAAAATTAACAAAGAACTTTCAAAGTTATCCTGGCCAATATATAGAGATGACGTCGAGCGTAGCGTTGAATACTTTAATCATACTGTTTTAGCAACAAAAGCTTACAGGGTGTGCATAGCTCAGTGGCTAGCGCTTCTGACTTTGCTCATCGATGACGCGGGTTCGATCCTTGCTGAATGTATATAAAAAAATAAAAAAGTCTGATGAGGAGATGTGGTGATCTCCGAAATAGCTGCTATAACTTCCACCGCTTAAGCATTGTTGTTTTTTTCATTTTTCCTAACAAACAAATCGTGGTACTAAGCTCAATAACACTATTGAAATAAATATGAATACGCCACAATAAAACTTGACAAATAAATATATGGAATGAGCCTGCCCTAAAAACTATGCAACGAATCTATATCATGTATGGAATTATTAATAACAACCACGCTGTCAAGCTTTAATATCGGCGAATCAGCTGCACTTGATAGTAGTAGGTTGAATAAGGAAAATGGATTAGCAACAAAAGCTTACGGGGTGTGCATAGTTCAGTGGTTAGCGGGTTCGATCCCTGCTGAGTCTAGAAAAAAAGAACTCTGATGAGGAGATGTGGTGATCTCCGAAATAGCTGCTATAACTTCTACCGTTTAAGCGTTGTTGTTTTTCCATTTTTCCTAACAAACAAATCGTGGTACAAAGCTCAATAACACTATTGAAATAAATACTGTTTTCAATTTGTTTCGAAAGTATGTACCAAAACGAAGAACCAACACAATTATGGTTCACTAAAGAGCTTAAAAAATTTAAAAATAAAGAGTCACATTCTTTTAACTGTATAAAAGAACGGGCTTACACAGTGATTACATAAAGTAAAGAAATGTTATAAGTCATATTTGTGCAACATAAAAAGAATTTAATTAACAATCCTAAATCATTTTATGGTTTCGTAAATTCAATGCGTAAGGTACATGGATTTCCGTCCGCTATGCACTATCGCAATACTGTGTCTAGGGACAGCCAACTCATTGCCAACATGTTTGCCCAGTTCTTTAAGTCCAATTATTCTGTAGACTCCTCTAGAATAGGAGACTATCCGTATGAACTTTGTACGATTAGCTCAGCTTATATTCCTGTATTTTTTTCCGATGAAGTTTTATAATACTTAAAAACCTTAAAAGCGTAATTTAGTCCTGGGCCTGTAATATTCCGACCTGTTTCCTTAAAAACTGCGCGGAGAATATCTGCGAGCTTCTAACAACTCTTTTCAACTTGTCACTAAAACATGGCGTTTTTCTGTCAGCCTGGAAGGAACCTTTCCTAATACCACTTCACAAAAACGGCAGCAGGTCTTCTATAGAAAACTATCGAGCCATAGCGAAGCTTTCCGCTATCCCCAAATTATTCGAAGCAATTATTGTTAATCAGCTGACATATTCTATATCTTCTTCAATTTGACAATCTCAACACAGGGTTTCTAATGGAAAATCTACTATCAATAATTTATTGAAGTTTACAACACATGTCTCAAACGGTTTTAGAGAAAATGCTCATACCGACGTAATAAATATACACTGATTTCAGTAAAGCTTTTGACAAAGTATGTCACTCGTTACTCATCCAAAAACTCAACCTAATCGGCATTCAGCCCATTCTTCTTAAATGGATCTCTTCTTACCTCTTTGGAAGAACACAAAGGGTTATTTTTAAAAAATTGTTCTTCCAAAATCATTAAAGTTTCCTCAGGTGCTCCTCAGGGAAGCCACCTTGGTGCGATTCTGTTCCTGATATTCATTAATGATATTTCTTCTATAATAAAATATTCAAACGTTTTAATGTATGCCGATGATGTGAAACTTTTTAAAACATTGTCTTCTATCGAAGAGAGGTCTTTGTTACCAGCGGATCTAAGCAACGTGGATAGTTGGTGTAATGCAAACTATATGCCAATAAACCTTAAAAAATGTAAAGTTATGTGTTTCTCTCGCAGGGCAGTTCAACCAGCTGTTTATTCAATTTTAAATTATAATCTGGAGCAGGTATCCAATTTTGTCGATCTTGGTATCACAGTGGGTTCCAAACTCATTTTCAACTTTCATAAATATTAATGTTTCAGTCAATAAAGCCAAAGGCGTTTTTGCATTTGTAAAGCGATGGTCAAGGAGTTAGTTAGACCTATACTAAATAGAATACGGATCTATTGTTTGGAATCCCCGCTACCAAGTTCATTCAGAAAGGATTGAGTCAATTCAAAAACAATTTTTGCTTTTTGCATTGCGTGATTTTAACTGGGATTCAGACTACGATCTCCCTCCTTAAACCAGTCGTCTAAAGCTCATAAATTTGCCTACACTCGCAAGTCGTAGAGAAATGCTAGGTATAATATTCATCGTAAAATTAATGACAGGATTGATTAAAAGTCCGGCCCTTCTGGCCGAAGTAAATTTTAATGTTCTCTCTCGAGTGTCAAGACGCTTTCGACCTCTGTTTTTGAATCCATGCAAACTAATTTTGAACTAAACGAATCATTCCGTTGTTTATGTCAAGAATTTAACTGTCATTCCAGCACGTTTGACATATCGGACTCGATTTTCGCTATAAAGAAAACTATCATTTCCACTCTCAATAGTTGAAATACTATCTTTAGCATATCCAATCAGCTGATGAATTTGATTCTGTAGCTGAATAGTTTTAGATCTCGACACTTAACAAACTCCTGTTTCCACTACTAAGCACAAAAAAAAAATCAAAAAAAAAGGTTCCGTACGTCATGCGGACTGCGCCCCTCGGGTCGGTTGGGCGGGAATGGAGAGTAAAAAACCTAGACTATCCCAGAAAATAGCAATGCTGGTTATCGCTAGCTTCGAGGCTAAAATTATTTTGCACTGCTCTTTTATGACAATGACCTATGCCTGAAAAACTCTGGCCGAATTCGGTAATATAATAGAATAGACTCTTCGATTTGGAGGTCACTTGGAAATATTCCCGCCCCTGTGCCAAATTCCATTTTTAAGCCGTCCGTAAAAATACATACTTCGAAGCGTTCAGTAAAAGTAGGATCCTTTCACTCCTTTCTTGATGGAAAAATCGTACCGAAGTTTCTCTTGAAGAGAGGTCGTTGAAAGAGTACAGCATACGTTCATGCCCGCACGTACGTTCTTTCCACAATCTAAGCTCCCTCAACCCCTGGGCACTCTGTGAAGCACTTTCCTTAATAAAGAGATCAATCGGTGGCAGATGACAGATGGCATTCAATGCTTCCGCTGGACATGATCAGATCGCCCGAGTAATCGCAGTGCAGGTTGATCTGTGTACCATGCCTAACATTGTGCGTATGTATGTAATTCATCTCTACGACTTTCCACCAAACCAGCGAATCGTATGAAATAATTTGGCAAATCACTGCCTTCTACATCCATAGAGTAAGATCAAGTTGTAGGCCCCACCAATTACCAGCATTTTCTTGCAGGAATACCATAGCCCTTTTTACTCGGTGTTCTGTGTTCACTTTCCTGTTTCCCAAATACTTAGCGTAAGGGGAAAGAGAAAGAGTATGCCCATTTAAGGATAGTAGGTTAAAATAAGTGAATAACAGTAATTCGGCCTTTGAGAGATTAACGTTGAACCAGCAGTTATTTGCCTAAGAACCCTATTCTCCTAGTGCTCTTTGAAGCATTTCGCTTATCACATGCACAATCCGGATACCATAATCACTACATCATCTGCATATGCGAAAACTTTGACCCCTTAGAAGAATGTTGTTCAGTACGCAAAGCCACAGCAGCGGCGACAGTACCCCGCCTTGCGGAGTCCCCCGTTTTGGATGACTGATGACTTCGCTGGTGCCAAGCTTAGTGTTTACAATCCTTATACGAAGCATGGTAGAGATCCAGTTTAACAGGAAGTTCTCTCCCCAGGTTTCTGAGTGACTGCTATATTGCCTCTAGGCTAACGTTGTTGAACGCCCCTCTGTCCAGGAAGACCGCCAACGTACATTGTTTATTTTCCAGCGATGACTCTACCTTGTGTAGGACCTCATGGAGCGTAAATTCTTTAGAGCGCCCTTTTGGGTAAGCATGCAGTGCAGCTCCGATGTCTAGTTTTGAACGAATGTGCATGTGCAGTAGGCTCGAAATTTTTCAGATAAGAGATGAGAGACTGATGGGTCTGAAGTCCTTTGGCTCCATATGCCCTCTCTTGTCTACCTTAGGAATGAAAACTACTCTAACACTTTGCCAAGTAGACGGAACATAGTTGATCATTATACAGGGTGTCCCAGAACTCAACGTCAAGCCGAAACGGGGTGACAGGATTGATTGTAACCATCATGAGAAAAATCAGAAAAAAAATCTGTCCCATGCAGTTTGAAAATTATGGGCATTTAAGAAAAACCTAGAAATTTGGTCAAACTGTACCCATTTTTCGGTTATTGTGGTTAATTTTTATTATTTTTGTTCATTTAAACTTTGAAACCTTAACCCTAAATAACATTTCTAGAACCTAAGTAAAAAATAATGACAATGGGGCAATTGTCCAAGTTTTCTAGAATTAAGACTATTTGTTAAACTATGAATTTTTATAATCTGTCGACTTTGAAAGGCCCCTCCTTAAAAGAAATATACTGAAGTGCCTTGGTAAGTGCCATTAAAAGTTCGCGCATTTAATCAGGATTGTAAAATGGTACAAGACTTGTTGGTTTCATACTAAAAAAACGAGTAAAAAAATAAAAACCTCAAGTAATCCAATTTTTGGTAACCCATTTTACTCAGTTCAAATGTTTTTTATTCGCACAATCTCTTGGTAGGTTCTTAATTTTACGGCAAAATTATGAGAGAGATGGATAGGGGACATGTTTGCCATGAGCGAGCGGGACAGATAGTGACGCCACTTTTACCAAAGTCAGCAAAAGTAAGTAAAATTAACAAAATAATGAAAAATCTTGACCTAGTTTAGTTTAGGTTTATTGGAATAAAAGTCAGATAGGGAAATAACATTTTTTATTACAATAAATGTTCAAATTGTTTACCATCAGCCTCAATACACGCCCTACATCTTCTTAAAAAAGATCTACTTATTAGCCGAGCTTGAGAAATTCGTTCACGCAGCTCGGCTATGCTCTAAATAGGCTTTGAATAAACTTTTTCTTTGAGGACGCCCCAATAAAAAGATCCAGGGGATTTAAATCTGGGGGACGGGCTGGCCACGAGATAGTGCCTGAACGTCCAATCCACCTTCCCGGATATTCCTGGTCAAGGAAATCTCTTACTTGCACTGCGTAATGCGCTGGGCAGCCATCTTGTTGATACCACATGTGGCGACGATCTGTTAGTGGTATGTCCTCTAACAAAGTTGGTAAACTTTCTCACAAAAAAATTAGGTAATTCGTGCCATTCAAGTTCTCAGGCAGGTCTAAAGGCCCAATAATGTTGCCGTTTAAAATTCCGGTCCACAGGTTTACTTTAAAACGATACTGGGATCTGTCGTCTCGCATTAAATGTGGAGTCGCCACATGCCACTCGTCAAAATTGTGTAAGTTTATGTAACCATCTTTTTAAATGTAGATTCATCTGAGAATTTTTTGGATGAATTGGATGAATTTTCATTATGCCTCTGTAGCATTGTTCTACAAAATGAAATCCTTTCAGGATAATCTCGGGGAAGAAAACTTTGAACTCGTTGTACGTGAAACGGATGCATTTCGGCTCTTTGTAAAATACGATGTGCTGTGCTTTTGGGTATTCCCGTTCTTTCTTCAATTCCACGAACGGAAGAGAGAAGCCAAAGTTGCCGGTATGTAATCAACAAGTCCAATTCACAGTGTCAGACTGGTAGCGTAGCCATATGCTTGGTATGGCGACTGTATCTGTTTCATTCGCATGTGTTTAAACGACGCATCTCCGTCTCACTGCGTGGCGTCACTATCTGTCTCGCTCGCTCATGGCAAACATGTCCACTAACCATCTCTCTCATCATTTTGCCGTAAAATTAAGAACCTACCAAGAGCTTGTGCGAATAAAAAACATTTGAACTGAGTAAAATGGGTTAGCAAAAATCGGGTTACTTGAGGTTTTTATTTTTTTACTCGTTTTGTTTTTTAGTATGTAACTAACAAGTATTGTACCTTTTTGCAATCCTGATTAAATGCGCGAACTTTTAATGGTACTTGCCAAGGCACTTTGGTAAATTTTTTTTAAAGGAGGGCCTTTCAAATCGACAAATTATAAAAATTGTAAATTCATAGTTTAACAAATAGTCTTAATTCTAGAAAACTTGGGGCAATTGTGTCATTATTTTTGACTTAGGTTCTAGAAATGTTATTTAGGGTTAAGGTTCCAAAGTTTAAATGAACAAAAATAATAAAAATTAACCACAATACTACTACATCTACTACTATAATCGTTAGTTAGTGCTGTATCAAGCACTTCTTCCCACCCATTAAAGGTATCAGTGCTAGGAAAAGGGAACGCAGTAGTGCTAACCCGATTACAAACTATTAGGTTAGTGCTAAAATGTAATCGAAAAGAAACTCACCGCGAGTATTTATTTACGAGCTCTCCTAGATTGAATACCTGGAGTTTCAATGGCATCCGATAAGTAGATTATCTGATTGAAATTTCTCCACTAGACTACGAAACACATCAGGCGGTGCGTCCTCGTTGTGTGGTATGTGGTACGAGGCGATGACCATGCTGGTACCACCAGCCGCTTTGAGTCTCGTAGCTGTTAAATCCGATGGTTTTCGAGATTTTGCAATTTATTTAAAAAAAAGTGGTTGAAAATTAAAAGTAGGTTTTTTGTATAAAAGGAAGATGTTTTTTTAAATTAATATTGAACAGTTTTGGACAGGTTTTTTTCATTTAATTTCTACAGCGTACGACCCGTTAATAGGGAAAAAATTATGAAAATAAAAGAGATTTTATAAATTTTTTTGTGATGAAGTCAAGCTACTAACAAAGAATATCGATAGATAAATAAAACAGTTGTGTGGCAACTTTCAACTAAGCTCGAAAGTGTAAATGCTAGAAAAGAAAAAAGGCTTTTAATCTTTTAAAAAAATTTTGGTCAAATTTTTTCTAAGTGCGGTGCAACCGTGTATGTACATATGTATGTATGTATGTATGTATATTAGAGCGGGTCAAATTGTTTGCATCAAAGGCACATCGCGATTATGGTTATATTTGTCATTTCAAGTATTTTTGCCCAAGAAACCATAGGTCTAAAATGAATTTCGAGCCATCAATTTTTTTATCTAGTTTTTTTTTTTTAAGTGGCTCACCTGTTGAAACAGCTGTATTGAAAACTAGCCAAAATGTGTATCTGGGGGTTATTGGGGTCGAGGAATATATTTCCGGCATTAATTTTTTCTTTTGAGGGCCGCCAGAGTGCGCTTCCTCTCTTTTTTTGCATCTTAACGCCTTTTTTCCGAAAATCGACAACATTGTTGCGAAAATCCACGAAATTTGACTTTCTCATAATGCAACTTCAATTTTTAAATAGCCTAACATGTTCAGCGTTGAAAATTTTAATTTTATTTATTTTATTTTTTACAAAACAGATTTTTTTCTTATTTTAATATAATTTTTTTTATTCAAAAATTCAAATTAAAAGATAAAAACATATGAAATGCAAATAAAAAAAAAACAAACAATTTCTAATGTTTCAATTCTTAAACACGTACAACGTATTTTTTTTAAATATTATGTTGGTAATACTGTTTATCGACATATTGTATGGCAAACGACATGTGTGACAGCATGCTTTTTCATTTTCATACTGCGCTTTATAATTTTCATACTGTTTTTAATATGTAAAATAAAAAATAAATAAAAATAATAATAAAAAAATAAAAAATAAGTAAAAATTTTCCACGCTGAACATTTTAGGCTATTTAAAAACTGAAGTTGCATTATGAGAAAGTAAAATTTCGTGGATTTTCGCAACAACGTTGTCGATTTTCGGAATAAAGGCGTTAAAATCCGATAAAAAAAAAACTACCGAATCGCCCTCTGGCGGCCCTCAGAAGAAAAAAATAATGCCAGAAATGGATTCCTCGACCTTAAAATCCCCCAGATACAAATTTTGGCTAGTTTTCAATACAGCTGTTTCAACAGGTGAGGCACTTTTTGAAAAAAAATTAGATAGAAAAAATCGCTGGCTCGAAATTCATTTTAGACCTATGGTTTCTTGGGCAAAAATGCTTGAAATGACCCAAATAATCATAATCGCGATGTGCCTCTGTTAATTTTTTGGGCCCCTACAAATCGACCCGCCCTAATGTATATGCATATGTAGATATGGGAAAATTTACATACATAAAGAATAGAAGCCGGTCCACATACCTACAACTTTGGCGTTGCGTTGGCATTGTATTTCAATGCAGCCGTGCAAATATCCAAAATTTGGCAACGCTAACGCTAACAGAAAGCAGAAAGTTCGCGTGCGTCGGTCGTCAGCTGTTGCAAATAAATACAATTTTGTGAAATATTTTTGTCTTTTAATCTACAGCGTGGCGACGAATAACTGTTACCCAGGTTTTTTTTGAAAAATAAAAGGGTCCTTTATTAATTTTGCGAAAAAAGTATTTTATTGTTAATTTTCCACAGATTTTACTGTAGTTGTATTAATTAGTTTTTAAAGTTTAATCCTTATTTACATTTGCGAGCAGTGTAAACTTTGAGAGAAAAGTTCATTTGGCGCGCAAGTCTTTTTCAGGAGTATTTTTCCCTAGGCTTTGTATACAAGAAGACAAAAAAAAAGAAAAACTGTATAGGGTTGGTGAATGGCCGTCCTAGTCACCAATTCCGAGTTTATTCGATGTTTGAGTATGAGGATTTATGTTGGACAGAAGGGGGAGTATAAGGGACTCAAAATGGAGAAAATTACCCTATGCTTACAGAAGATATGGAATAAATTAACGGACGAAGACCTGCGTGCCAAATGAACTTTTCTCTCAAAGTTTACACTGCTGGCAAATTTAAATAAGGATTAAAATTTAAAGACTAAAGTAAAATCTGTGGAAAATTAACAATACAATAAATTTTTCGCAAAGTCTATAAAGGACCCCTTTAGAGCTATTCGTCGCCACGCTGTAATGAGGGCAATTATTGATATGAAGTATTCAGCCTCATTGCGAGAGTCGTGTCGAATGCAAGTCGTTTTTGGACAGTCGAATCGTATTGAAAATTTCACATCATTGCCTAAAATTTCCACTCGACTAGTGTATTAAAACGGAAAAACTTGGCAGCACTGTATAGTTTTCGACGATTTTGGTCGTTTACTTATTTCAGTAGGACAATAGACAATGCTACTGTTGTCGAGTCGTACAATTTAGCCTAATTTACGACTTACGCAATGAGGCCGATTAGTTTATCTGTCGTTAATATGTTAATTTAGTGGCCTAAGAATTCTCTGCCAAACTTCATTGTAGAAAGCATACTTTTAACGTGCGTACGCAACGCCAAAGTTGTAGGTATGTAAACCGGCCTCTATTCTTTGTTTACGCAAATTTTTCCATATCTGCATATCGTCGTTTAAAGTACAAAACCGCTTATCGTCATTCTGCAAAACCGCGTAACTGACATTGGCTGCCAACAATTGGATTTGCTCACACAAGCTCTTGGCTCAATCCTTATCCAATCGTCCTGAAATATACTAGCCAGAAATGGGATTGCTTTATAAAAAAGAGAATCGTTTTTAAATATGAGTGTTTTTACCCTCTAGAAAATAATTTCTATAACTTCACATACGTGGTTTTGCATTTTGCTGATACGCGGTTCTGCATTTCGTTGATACGCGGTTTTGCACTTTAAACGACGATATAAATATTTTATTTTTTTTTTACGAGGAGGAAGCATCGAAAGCCTATACCCGTCAGTGTGGGACTTTAAAAGCGCAAACAGTCAACGACGTAGCGTAGACGTAGGTTGACGCAGACACGATCTACCTTATGGGATTCGCGTGTTAACGAAAACTCACCACCGCATGGCGGTGACGTTGTCGTTGCTTCTCTCTCTCTCTATCAACAGTAAATTTGATATGCTGCTACGTACGTCAACCTACGTTTACGCTACGTCGTTGACTAACTGCGCTTTAACCCGAACTAAACCTCCTACTGTCCAAGTACCGAACCCCCCGGTACCACCGTCAAGTATTTCGTCGGGAGGCTGAGCACTAGGCTCGCACGTTCTTTCCAGTCAGTTGTACTCAGTCCTGGGCTACACCTAGTAGGCTTTGCCACGTCTTGTTTAAAGAGAAAGACTTTTTTTGGATATTTATTTATTTATCTCTTAGATATAACTTATTATCTTCGCTTTTATAGGCAGTAAGAAACAAACACCTTAAAATGACGCCTTAAAAATACCTTTTTGACGCTGGTATTGCATACGTATACGTATACGTATGTATACTGCCTTTGTGGTTGGAACGGTCTACGTTCGAGATTGCCTCCTAGGCGGCTGGAATGCCCTAGGTTCCAGTCTGCGCCTATTTTTCGATTGCGCAAATTTTCGAGATTGCCACCTGGGCGGCTGGAACGACCTAGATTCCAGTCCGCTTTAATTAGTAAGTTTCATGTTCAAGGGACGGTCTGAAAGCACAAGTTTCTTAGCTGTCTTACTGGAACGCTTTACGCTTTAATTGGTAAGTGTCATGTTCAAGGGAAGGTCTGAAAGCACAAGTTTCTTAGCTGTCTTACTGGAACGCCCTAGGTTCCAGTCCGCGCTTACGCTTTAAGTGGTAAGCTTCATGTTCAAGGGACGGTCTGAAAGCACAAGTTTCTTAGCTGTCTTACTGGAACGGCCTAGGTTCCAGTCCGCGCTTACGCTTTAAGTGGTAAGCTTCATGTTCAAGGGACGGTCTGAAAGCACAAGTTTCTTAGCTGTCTTACTGGAACGGCCTAGGTTCCAGTCCGCGCCTACGCTTTGGCTGGTGAACATCATAGTTTGGTTCCAGTCCGCGGCTATGGTAAAAGTTGGCTTAATCACGGGTGATAAGCCGCTGTCTCTCTAGGTCCCTCAGTTCTTTCAAAATTGAAGTTAGTGTGTCGCTGGTTGATGTCCATTCACTGGCTCCTTTCACCATATAGTCGACTACTGACTGTGGCGTAAACACCCCTCCAACAGCTAGATTCAGTTGGTTCATCTGCCGATGGAATCGGGGGCACTCAAAGAATACGTGATGGACATCTTCTTCCACGCCACTTCGACAAAAGTCGCAGTACGGGTCGCGCTCATGTTTGAATTTAAAGAGGTATGCCTTAAAACAGCCATGACCACTAAAGAACTGACTAAGATAAGAATCTACTTCGCCAGATTTGGTATACAGCGATAGGTCCAACGACCTTTAGTCGTTCTATTCCACTTGTTTTGCCACTCGTAATCCTGCTTTCCCGGGCTTGACGTCGGTCTAATTGAGTTAAGAGTACGCGGCGTATCTACGGTTATCATACTGGCGATTACGAAAGCTGCTTCGTCCGACACTGTTCTGAAGACGCTGCAAAGTCGGAGCGCGCATAAACGGTATGTTGAGTTGACTCCGCGGAAGTATGCTGGACACTGTGCAGCGTTTAACCAACTCGGGGCCGCATACAGTATTTGGCTTTTAACCACCCTCGCTAGGAGTAAACGCCTGCGCTGTATCGGTCCTCGCGAATTAAGCATTATTCGCGATAGTCCCGTGAACGTTGAAGCTGCTTTCTCTCTCACATAGCTCAAGTGTGCGCTGAATGTAAGACACTTGTCTAGCACCACTCGCAGGTATTTAATTGTGGATTTCGTCATGATGGTGTGGTCGCCAATTTTTAGCGCTACCTCCTTTAGTTCCTTACGACTCGAGATAAGCATTGCTTCTGTTTTTTGCTCGGCTAACTTCAGGCCGAAGCTATTTAACCAACTTTTAATCACCGCAGTGTCGTCTGTAAAACCTACTATGGATGATCCTTCGGGCAATTGCGGTACGAAGATCTCCATCATACATAATGTTCTATAGCAAAGGACCTAGTACGGATCCTTGTGAAACGCCACCTGTTATCTCAGCCCGCTGCAGGCCCTCCTTCGTTTCGTACCACAGCAATCGCGAATGGAAATAACTTCGTATTAGTCTTCGAAGATAATAAGAAATTCCAATACTCTCCAATCTATCGAATATTTTAGCCCAGTTGGCAGAGTTGAACGCATTTTTTACGTCGAAGGTAACGATCACGCAGTACTCTTTTGCTCCTCCCAGCCACCATGTACCGCTCATTGCATCCCGTGCTAACTTGATGACTTCTGCTACCGCATTCACAGTGGATTTCCCTTTTCTAAACCCGAATTGGTTTACCGATATTCCCCCTTTCTCTTGGACTTCCCTGTCGAGACGCGCGGCAATTATATGCTCCAAGATTTTACGTCCTTTGCCTAGCAGACAAATAGGCCGAAAACTTGTGGGATCATCCAGAGGTTTACCCGGCTTAGTTATTAAACCAAGCTTTTGCCTCTTCCAGATTTGAGGGAAAGTTCCACTCGTTAAACATCCATTAAAAACTTGTACATACATAAATATATAGATACGTACATATATGTACATATTTATGTATACAACTTTAAAAAATATTGTACTAAATAATCTATGCTTATGTTTATAAATAAATTTTATTTATTTTTGCGTTCGCTGCTAGTCCGCGAAGCACGCGGCATGAAAGCAAAAGCACCCGTAGCAGGAGCGAAAAAATTAATAACTAGGGACTCCCTGCAAGTTTTCGTATTTTTTTCTTTTAAATAATGTATTATGGAATAAGGATTGATATTCAATGTAAACGCTTAAAAAATCTGATCGAGAAGTAATAAATATTTCCATTTGTTTATACCAGTGTACGAAAATAAACTATATTGTACATTACTATTTCGTTTCGTTTATTACTTCAACAGTTCGGTACAATACGAAAACAAAACGGCTGAGTTCACTTTGCGATAGTACACTACAGTAGTTTAGTAGTTACCGACGAAACAACAAACGAAATGAATCGTGCAGAGAAAAATATATGCATGATAAAAACATAGCAAGGTAGAACCGTTCTCTCATTTTGTCGGCCATGATTTTTTTTTTTGAAGTTTGCCAGCAATTTAAAATCATATAAAATTTAAAATAAAAAATTGAAATTGTTCGAAATTGTTGTTTGCCTGAGATTGAAAATGAAAATGTGTGTGTGAGTTTGTGAGTAAATTTAAAAATTAAAATGTTTGGAAACCTCAAGAATTTTAAAAGTAACTCTCAGCGGTTCTACCTTACTATATTTTTATCATGAATATATGTATGTATGTGGTACATGTTTTTTAATTGAATTGGATATGAAAATTTACAGACAAAAATATTTTTCACGTAATTGAAACGTTTGGATACATATAAAACGTACCCTATGGTACAATTGTCACAAACGAAAAGCAAACGTTTCTCGTTGGGGAAAATTACAGTGAATCTTACAATTTGTTTCTGACTATGTACAAAACTGTACAAAACCACAAATGATATGATGATCGATGAGCAAATGGGAATTGTTTTGTACAGTTTATTTTCGTACCCTGGTTTATACAAATTTTTCATGAAAATTAAAAATTTTATACAAAATAATGATTATTTGAAAAATTTAAACAATCAGGCTAAAGCGTGTCTAATTAACTATTATCGTGAAAAAAATAAGCAAGATACATGCTATGAATCAGTGGATAATACATAATTACTGAATGCATCAAAAAAAGATAATAACAATAACTCTTGTAAAACTTCGAATTTTGTAAAAATGCTCAAATTATATTTTTTTGTATGGTTGTTAACCGAATAAAGTGATTTGTGCGAAAAAATCTTGACTGTCCAATTTTGGGTGGCCCACTTGAGATATTTTCACTCTATTGGCATACAATAACGCCATAGCCATAACCATTGCCATAACCGTAACCACACTAACTATCATCGATTATGGTTATCATAACCAGGGCTGCCAACTTGGCTCAAACCGTGCCATTTTTGGCCCTATTTTACATCAAATGGTACTTAATTTTTCAATTTTGCACTTAGTGCCAAAATGGACCTTTTCAGAAATAGTAATCTTTCAATACATTTTTGTGCAATCCTTTGCGTGTACTTCTTTTTCTCAACTAAATTCTTCTCAATTTAAATTTAATTTTTCATTTTTGCACCTAGGGCCAAAATGGCACTTTTTAAAAATAGTAATATCTCAATACATTTTTGTGCAATCCTTTGCGTGTACTTCTTTTTTTCAACTAAAATTTTCTAATTTTTAAAGATTATTCAACTGATTTATCTCATTTTAGCATTGCACTTTTGTTTTAGAAATGTGGTTCTTATTTTATTGCTAAATGGGAAGCATTAAAAAGAATGACACCATTTTTGGCACTTTTATTTTTCTATTTGACACATTTTGGATCTTTTTTATCCTCAATATGGCACCTCATAGCTAAGGCAGCCCTGATCATAACCATAAGCAGCTGATTTTTCATAGTCAACAATGTCGGTGTTGCCTGACGCGAAAAAAGTCGCGGAAAATGGGTAATATCCCAGTGTATTTGGGCAGATCATAATATAATATGTGCACAAAATTAAATTGTACTGTACAAAAAAAGACCTAAATGTAATTTTTTTTGCATTAATTATGCAACTTTTTCAAAAAGGTTATTTTATGAAAAAAATACATTTTTTTTGTTTTTCGAGTATTTTTGATTAAAAATATTAAAGGGCATATAAATTATGTAAATCAACTGAAAAATAAATTAGTTGTAATTTTAGTTCAATCTTTTACATCTTTTTTATACTTTTGCGCCAAATAATTTTGATACAGTTGAAATCAGCGTAAGAAGTTCTATCGAGCAACATTTTTGGTTTTTGCATGGCTAAATGGTTCATATTCTAAACTTATGCCAAAACGTTGGCTGTGAACAATTTTTTTACTTATTTTTTTTTTTGAACTTCTGGCAACACGTTCTTACTCGCACTTCAGATATCAGTTGATTATGGTTATGGTGGAAAACTAAAATTAAATTGGTATCTATGGCTATAAGTTTGGCTATGGAGTTATTGTGTGGCGCCACTAATCGAATACAGTGTTGGCTATAAGGTTGGTTGGAACAGCTGTTTTATATGGTTATGGTTATGTCACCACTAAGACCCACTTCCACAACCTTAAGAACCTGTATATTTTAGATTCTTAAGTTACGGCCTTACGAAAAATGAGAGCGGTGAGAGAATCAGGCTTGCCAGATTTTCGATTTTATATTTCTCAAAAATAAATGAACCCAAACATATTTTTTTGCATGAAATTTTTTGATGTGGCATTTAAGACGGCAAATATTCCGCTTCTGGCTTAAGTTGACTTATTGAGTAATCATTGATGATTTCTTACGGTAAGTTAAGCATAGTATTCTGTTCTCGTTTCACGTGAAAAAGCTGTCAAATTGCATATAAAATAAGCATATATGTAATACTCCTACCTAACTTCTCAATGTGTAAGCATTCCGAAATCAAAGCGAGACATTCTAGTACCGTTTTTGTGAGTGTATTGTTTACGCGAGTGCCAATTTTGTGGATGTGTTGCGTACATGTTTATTTATAAACATATGTGTTCCTTTTCTTTTGTACGTGTTTATTGATATATCTGTACTGTAGTATTTTCGGACGGTACTAGCTCTTACTGCCAATATAGGAGTATTACATATCGTCGGTCCCTACGAAGAGTAGCACATTTCACTATTCGCGTGGAAGACTAGCACATTTCACTATTAGCGTGGAAGACTAGCACATTTCATTACTCGCGTCGAAAAGTAGCACACTCAGATTTTCGCGTGGAAAAGTAGCACATTTCAGATTTTCGCGTGGAATAGTAGCACATTTCACTATTTGCGTGGAAGAGTAGCACATTTAAGGTTTAAACTAAATCATAAAAGCATAATTTACATTGGAAATTCAAGTGCTTATTTTATATTTCTATAATTCTATTATAAAATTCATGAAATTAAGACGGTATATAGCGTTTAGTGATCATTTGCTGGAGATCATCCACTTTTTTTTTTTTAAGGCATTTTTCCCCTTTAAGCTTTAAGCAATTCATATTGTTTTATGGTTAACCATTGAAATTTTGTTTTCAGTATGTTCAATTTCAATTAAAATAAAGTTCATTTAAAAAAACCATGTAAACCCACGCCTAAATTTTGTAGAAGTCTAAAAAAAAAATCAACTAATTTTCATTCAAATTCCAAATTTATTTAATCAGAAGTGTTAAAATTTTTTTGAGTATGAAGCTTTATAGCCGATTCAATTTTAGTGTGATAATGTGCAAGTTTCACGAGCCTTAAAACCTTTAATTCTTTTTGTCGCATTTGCTACCATATAACGAATAAACACAATTTATTTTTATATGGAAGAAAACTGCAACAACGGAAATGTTAGCCACTTGAAACTTGCACATTATTGCAATAAAATTGAAAGGGATCTAAATCTATATACTCAAAAAATTGTGAGAAAATAATTTTCACATTTGGATGAACATTTTTTTAGTTTTCTACAAAGTTTTAAATTTGTGTTTATATGGACTTCTCCAGAGAATGAACTTTATTTTAATGAAAATTCTTGTGGAAAACAATATCACTTTGAAATGAGGTGCTCTTGGGGCATGTACATTAAGGTGGTCCAAAAACAGTAAAGTCGGAATTGTAATGCTCTCACCCCCTAGGATTGTTCTATATAGAAAAAAAGTGTACCCCTATTTTTTTTATTTTAAAATCAAAAAATATTTAGAGGTCGCTTAAAGCGCTCAAAGTTTTCCATGTATTTTTGTATGGGAAAAAACAACTTTTCGTAGAAATGGTATAGAATTCTTGAAAATCAATATTTTTCGATCGGAAAACGCTGGTTCTCTTCAGGAGACTTAAATAATAATCCCCAATTATTTATTTAACCATTTTTAATACTAACGATTTTTTATTTGTCCCCCATTGCATTTTTCGGGGTTTTTGTGGGTTTTTGGCGGACCTACAAATTATAGTTGCGATGAAAAAATGGTTAAATAAACAAATGGGTATTATTACGCGCGCTTCCACTCCGCAACGCCTGGGTTCAAACCCTGGTCAAAGCAACATCGCAAAAAATATAGAAAAAAGGTTTTCTCTTAACAGCGGTCGTCCCTCGGCGGGCAATGGCAAACCTCCGAGTGTATTTCTGCCATGAAAAACAGGTTCTCATAAAAATACAATCGCCGTTCGGAGTCGGCGTAAAACTGTAGGTACCTCCGCTCTGTGTGACAACATCAAGGCACACGCCACAAATCGGAGGAGAAGCTCGGCCAAACACTAACATATGTGTAAGCGCCAATCTATTATTATTATTATTATTATTATTATTATTATTATTATTATTATTATTATTATTATTATTGGGAATCCTGCATATGAAAAGAGTTTTCCGATAGAAAAATATTAGTTTTTTTTGAATTCTATACCATTTCTACCAAAAGTTTTTTTTTCCCCATATAAAATACATGGAAAACTTTGGGCGCTTTCAGCGACCTCTAAATATTTTTTGATTTCAAAATAAAAAAATAGGGGTATATTTTTTCGGGTTAGAACAATCCTAGGGGGTGAGAGCATAAAAATTCCTACCTTACCTTTTCACATGCATTTTTGGACCACCCTAGTGTGCATATATGTTTCTCGTATTTATAAATAGATTCCCTGAGGAAGACGCGAGTATGCGTCAAAACGAGTAGGAGGAAAATAAACGTTTATTCTATTTGTAATAAAATATCGAAAAGCTCCATACATAACATTAAACTCTCAGCTTAGTCGAGGAGAAATAATTATAATATACATGTATGTTTAGTTTTTGTACGGCTGCTAGTACCACTTTATATGAATTCGCTACTCTTCTACGCGAGAATCTGAAATGTGCTACTCTTCCACGCAAAAATCTGAAATGTGCTAGTCTTCCACGCAAATAGTGAAACGTGCTAGTCTTCGACGCGAATAGTGAAACGTGCTGGTCTTCCACGGTAATTTGAGATGTGCTAATCTTCGTTGGGGACGACGATATATGGAAAAAAGTGTGAAGTTCCACATTTCCTCAGCAAAGTACAGAGTACCATGATACAAAAAGAAGGTAGTTTCATTTCAAAATTTTTTACAAAAAATAAGTTTTTGAAGTTTCATAAATTGTACAAAATTATGAGCTGCCTTGCCACATTGACAGGAATCAAACAATACATCAGAGGATTTAATGTTGTGCATGGGATTATATTTTGGAGGGAGCGGAGGGGGAAGAAGTGGGGCACCTAAAACTCCAGTCGTTAGAAATAGCGCAGTACAGTCATCCTTCGCCTCCGTGCCTTTCTACAGGGACTCGGGGCCCATTTCGAAATAGAGTAAAATTAGCATTTTCACAATCCACAGTATTTTTGGGTAAAATCCACCTCCAAATTTATAAAAAAATGCATATTTCAAACCGAAATCTTTGTTTTAGGCTAAAGCTTCATCCTTTGACTAGCCGCATATGTTAAAATTTGTTGATTCGGGTCACACGTTTGGACACGATAACCCAAAATCACTTCACAAATAACCGAACCGTCCTCGAATTGTCGTTTACTATGCATTTTTCTATAAATAAAAATTTTAGAAAATTAAACTGCAGTACTTTTCATCTCATGTGCATGCGTATATATTTTTTACCAGCGCCACATATTTATCAGAAAATTCCGAGAATCCAAAAAGTTACAAGTTGCAGGGCATCATTTTAACTCAACCTCCTCTCTCTTNCTCTTTCTATAAAAAAAAATTTTAGAAAATTAAACTGCAGTACTTTTCATCTCATGTGCATGCGTATATATTTTTTACCAGCGCCACATATTTATCAGAAAATTCCGAGAATCCAAAAAGTTACAAGTTGCAGGGCATCATTTTAACTCAACCTCCTCTCTCTTCCACGGATAACGGTACCTCGTTTAGAGTTTTAAAAATATTTTGCGTCAAAAATTTGTCATCAAACTGCATTAGCAAAAACTTTTTTTCGAACCTTTCGACGAGCTTGAAACGTTTTTTTTCTTCCTTTTTCAAGAAACAAAAATGTTGCTGCTAGTGAATCTGGTAGCATGATTTTAGTTAAATGTCACAAACTTGTTAAAAGTCATGTGGTCGGCAACAACAACGAATGTCAACAAATGAAACTACCTCCTATTTTTGTATCATGACAGTGTACTACTCTACGCTGTGAAAAGCTTGCAACATGTTGGCAACATGGAGCTAGTAACATAATTACACGTTTAAGGTTAGTATTCTGTTCACAGCCGTGAAATTTTTCCTGCAATACATATTAGGTTTGTATAGAATAAGCTGACCAACCGTCCTCCTTTGAGGAGGATTGTCCTCCTCAAACGTGATTTGTCCTCCTCAAAAATATTGTCCTTCTCTGTCCTCCTTTTGAGTAAAAATGTCCTCCTTTTCTAGTTTTATAGCAGTGATGAAATTTGCCAAAAATTTCGTTCAGAATATTATTATTTCATAACCTAATCATTATATTTAAAAGGAGGTTACATTGTTCAACATTCAGTTAAATGATGAAAACTTTTGATTCAACTAACCACCTGTGAAAGTTGAACAGTACTAACGCCTTTTAGCTTTAATCAATAATATTTAATACGGCTTTCCCACTGCCCGCCAATTACGTAGTTTGCTTTCTAATTCGTAATTCGCACTCCAATTACACTTGGAATTGCGCAATTCGCCATACTAAATTTTGAGAGCGAATTACCTCATTTGTTGGTAATTCAGATCCAATTACCATGCGAATAACGAACAAATCGCTGCCGTCTCTAATTTTTATCGGACATTTATCGAAACCAGTTCACAAATCAAAACTGGCACTTTTTATAGGTACGAAAAGCAATTACTTACATTTTGCTTAAATTTTGTAGCGAAGAAAAAAAAACAAAACACAGAGATTGAGAACTGTCAATTTGAATTAAGAATGTGCTCGTGGGAAAGGGGTAATTCGCTATCGTAATTGGCTAATGTCCCCCATTTGGGTCCTTTATACTCCGTCTTTTGTTCAACATAAGTCCTCATACTCAAAAATCGAAAAGACCCGGAACTGGTGACTAGGAGGGTATTCATTCGACCAACCCTATACAGTTTTTTTTTCTTTTTTTTATACAAAGTCTAAAAAAGTACACCTGAAAAAGACGTGCGTCCCGCATGTACTTATCTCCCAAAGCTGGCAAATGCAAATAAGGATAAAAATTTTAAAACTAATTAATAAAATTAAAGTAAAATATTTACAAAGTTAACAAAAAATACTTTTTTTCGCAAAATCTATAAAGGACCCTTTTATTTTTCAAAAAACCTGTGCGACAGTTATTATTTAACGCTATGTACTTTGCCATTCATATTGTGGCAAACACTACTTAGTAAGAAAAGTTAAGTGTGATAGTGCAAAGGTGTAAGCATGGTCGTAGTCAGGTAGGTGCAGGGCGCTCGGGTATAAAAATCAGAAAAATATTAAATTAATTATAAGGCTTAAAAAAATGGCCATCCATTCAGGAAGAGTCTCTAATTCTTTTGTAGAATTTAGTGGGGCAAACTTTCCTATAAGGGCGGTCATTGAAGAGGCGCTGAGCGAACGGGGTGTGGGCGTGGCACCTCCAACCACCCTTTCGGAGAGGGCATGAATCGCCATTGACAAAAATGCAACCCCCGACCACCTAGGCGCCCTATTGGTCCCTAGGTATCCCTTAGGAAAATCGCCAAAAATCACAATTTTCACTTGCGTCCACAGTATTTTTGCACTTGACTCCTTTCGGCATAGGCGGCCTACGGCCGCGCTTAGGAATTATAACCCTTACTAAGTAGAAATCTCCTTTCCGTGTTGCCGGAGAAGAGGGGCAGGCACCTCTTCTGTTATCAAGGATATATAAAATGTCCTGTGCAAATGAATATTCAGCCTTTTTCAAGCCAAAAAGCGGATGTGAAAATTGTAACTTTTGGCCATTTTTCTAAGGGGCCCCTAGGGAACCGTAGGGGGCCTAGGTGGTCGGGAGTAATATTTTTGTCAATGGCAATGTGCATGCCCTCTCCAGAAAGTTCGGTTGGATGTGTCACGCCCACTTCCCCTTCGATCACCATCACTTTAACGACCGCCCTTATTGGAAAGCCAACCCATTTATTTTTTACAAGCTTTTATTTAACTTGGTCATCCCGCGGGAATTTCCAATCGACTTTAAACTAACTTCCCGACAAGCTAGAGACTTGAAATTTTCAGCATAGTTCCAATCACAATGACAATGCAATATAAAATTTAATTAATTTCCTAGATGTTCCAGGGGTCTTGATACAAAGACGGTCAAAACACAGTAAAATTAATGGCTAACAGAGCGTAATTTGTCAAAGAACATTAAAACGCTATACATTTTTTAAATAATACGTATAGTTTCAGGCGCTAGTAAGAAAAATACCGGAAATTAGCTTCAGCTGTGTTTAGCATGGCCAAACTCTTAAATTAACATTTTTAAGAATTACATGATTTGGTTTCCTCACACAGGGAGTTAGTGAAATACCGACATACGATAAAGGGCACACAAAATGCACATGCATGCATTTAAAAAGTGTACATACTTCTAATAACCCACAGGCGAAAAAATTTCAGTTAGTACGATGTGCTTCTTCTGAATACTGTTTTTATTTAATAACCTAAACGAAGTGGTGAAAAGGATTAGCTTAGGAGAAAATGCTTCAGTTTAAGATAGAATTTACATTTAAAGAACTTTTCTATTTAAAGCAACAAGATAAAATCTTTATAAAAGCTGTTTGCTCATAGAGCGCTACTGCTATGCATATAACAAAAAGTAGGTGACGTCGATAACGATGTTTGAATGGAGGTTAGTGTTAACCAAAGATAGCGAAAATAACCCTTAGGGCCGTTTTTTCAATGTCTAGTTATCACTACCTCCCAGTTAAACGCCATTATCGACATTTTACCACCAGTTTGTGTTAACCGGATATTGAACGGCCCTTAATAAATTTTTGTCGTTTGACAGCGTGAAACTCTCTGTAGTGCGTTTGCGATTCGGTTTCAGTGTTCTACGTAAACAAATTTTTTATCAAATAATTTGGTGTTAAAGACATAAATCTGAAAAGTGGTCTAGAAACGTTACAAAATTTCAATTTACTTTGCATTCATCTTAAAGGCGCACATATTTTCATATGTACGGATATACATATCGTCGATGTTTTTGCAAAACCGCCTATGTATCTTACGGCACTAAAATTTTACAGGAGAGCGAAAAAACTGTTTTTCTTTGAAGGCATTGCCTTGATAGGCGGTATTTTCTCTAGCTATTATTATTACAAATCTGTTGTTTTAATAACTATTTTACGACTCTTATGAAAAAAATACTGGTTACCTGGATTTCTAGGCTACCAAATCTAATTTTTGCCACAATGACGATTTAGGCAGTTTTGCAACTGGCCGATGGGCGGTTTTGCAAAAACATCGACGATATGTTTGTTCATATATAGTTAACTTACATACATATGCTTCCACAGAATGCTATATATCCTTGCAATATAGATATAAATACTACTTCGTTTGAAAACAGGTATGGTTTTCTTATATAAGTGTGTATAAATTTCCAAATAACTTGCAAAAATCTCCACATACAGAACAAACATAAACCAAAATGTATGCTATGCACTTATATTAAACGTTTTCACAGTTTCCTATGTTTGTCTTCATCTTAAGGAGGGATCACTCGATTTGTACATTTTGGCAGGTACAGAGTTTGAGAGTGTTGTTCGGAAATTCTTTTATTGAGCTGAACTTAAATTTCAAAACACCACTCTGTGTCTGCCAAAATGTACAAATCCGTACAAATGTACAAATCGTGTGATCTTCGCTTAACAACCGCTTTACAGCGTTTTCAGTACTGCTAGTGATAGCAGAGCGTAACTTGCCTAAGTAATATAGCTTTAGGCACTGGTATGATAGATTCTATTGTGAATTCTTTGGTAAGGTAATATACCGGAAATTAGTTTGAATGAATCAGCTGCTAACCTTGTGATATTTCTATACGAATTTCTGTAGAGCACCCACGATTGAGAGAATACATCATTCTTGTAGAGCACCTACCGGGTGTGTGGCTTGTACTTGAGCTGAATGCTTAAATTAAATAAGACACCGATTTGTTTCTGATTACTCTCCTAATTCTGACACATTGGTCGCGTTCATATTGTCTAGCCGTTGACTGTTTGTGCTAGAAACGCATAGTTGAGTAGTTCCGCTCAATTCAACAGATGCCAACTTTCCGCCATTTTTTCCATCATATAATTTTTTCTCTACCTGAACTCAACGTGTTTTGCTCAGCATAGACAGATGATCTAAAAGATTTACGCAGCATATATTAAATGTACTATGCTTATAAATGAAGAGGCAGCCTTTAATAAAAATATAATGTCCTGATTATATAAAATAAAACTAAAAGTTCAAAATAAAATAATGAAAAAGAAATATTTTTTTAAACAAGCTTTTATTTAACATGTACAATCAAAAGAAAAAAATAAAGTAGTGTTATAAAAATTGTTTAGCAAGAAAATTTTGTAAAAACTGCAGTAAAATTAATAAAATAAAATAAGTTAAGCTTTCGTTAAAGTTACTAAAAGCCAAATAGTGAAAGCAGTTACTCAAACTCTAATGAAAATTACTAACAATTTGTACTGATTCACTTCGCTTTTAAGTTTGTCGCGCGAAAAGCGAATCCGCATTTACATATCTGCATACATACATAATGTGTACATATTAAGATATGTATGAAGATATGTAAGTAAATGCCGGTTCGCTATTCGCGCGACAAACTTTTTTAAAACCGAAGTAAATCAATACAAATTGTTAGTAATTTTGATTCGAGTTTGAGTAACTCCTTTCGCTATTTGGCTTTTAGTAACTTTAAAGAAAGCTTAAATTATTTTGTTTTATTAATTTTAGTGCAGTTTTTACAAAATTTTCTAGCTAAAAAATCGTTTGTTACAATACTTTATTTTATTCTTTTGATTGTACATGTTAAATGAAAGGTTGTTTTAAAAATATATTTTTTTACATTATTTTATTAACATTTATTATTGCTTTGAAAAAGGTTTATAAGATATCTTTGTTTGTTTGTACCTAATTAATGGTAATTTGTAATAATTAATTGCACAAAAAATTAAAAAAAAAATTGTACTCCTTTTTTATGTCTTGTACTGCTTTTTTCTATCGAAAATGTACTCCTTTCTCCGTTTCAAAATCTGGCAACCCTAGTTGTAGGTAAGCCGTATTACCCTTCAAAAGGTGTTCGCACGAGGCGATTTTGCGTTCAACGAAAAAAAAGTTGAATGGCTAAATGCTGAAAGCGATTAGTTGAAAGGCCGTTCAACCAAAAGTAGAATGCAATGCAAACACCTTTTTATGGCGAATATTTTGATATTTTTTTTTATATTTTGATATTTTTGGCCATTCAATTTTTTCTTCGTGCAACCCTGCGTGAGTTGAAGGCGAAATCGTTTGGTGCGAACGGCCTTTTACAACACTGAAAGACTAGCTAACGACGCGTCTTCACAGGGAAAATTATTGCCTACCATATGCCATTTTGTTTGCCAGATATGTATAAGTTTCATCAGTGGTAATATTTTTGTGTGTGGACTTTTTATCTTCATAAAGCATTTGTAAGATGGCTTAAAACAAGTATGTTCGTTGCATTGGAGCGCAAATATGCTTAAAATTTTTTTTAGAAAATGTGTTATTTCACATCCAAGTACATAATCAAAAATAAAACAGGCCCAGCGGCGGATCCAGACTTTTTTTGAGGGTGTTTTCGGGAAATTTGCCACTTATTCTTATTACTGTAAACGAGTAATTCTGGTATATATATATTAGGGTGATCCAAAATAACTAACCTGACGAATTTATGGCATTAAATTACCTATTTACTGAGAAGGAAATTCTCCCATTTGGAAAGATTTTTATTTAAATTTTAAAAGTTGCCGGTCGGCATTTGAAATGTTCTATGCAAAAAAAACAAAAATTTGTTTTCATTAAAAATGCTATAACTTTTGAACCGTTAAGAAAAGTTATAAAGGTATAAAAAGTTATAAAAAGGTTTTTCAAGGCATATTCATGTAGGGCATTAAATTCTCTAAAAAATTAGCCTGAAGTTGGCTGTCTTAGAGACGATAGAAAGTATTAAATATGTTAATATATTGCTGAACGAGGTATAGCGTTGAAACAAAATTATAATCGAACTTTGGCGAAAGTCGAAGAACGAAAGCAATTTCTTTTGCAAATAAAAGCAAAAAACACAACCGACTTCAATTCTCATATACAAATTTAGGAGTACCGTTAATTTTTTCATGATCCAATGATCGGATCCAAACCAAATTAGTATGGGACCACATGTGAGACACTACCTTCCCGATAGAAAAATAATTATCGAAATCGGTGGAGGTGGTCGAATGTATGCGGTAACATAC
The DNA here is from genome assembly GCF_001687245.7 of Rhagoletis zephyria. Classification (NCBI taxonomy): domain Eukaryota; kingdom Metazoa; phylum Arthropoda; class Insecta; order Diptera; family Tephritidae; genus Rhagoletis; species Rhagoletis zephyria. The sequence goes on along the minus strand of NW_016157170.1, from coordinate 238,162 downwards.
CAAAAAACATATTCCGACGAATTGATGTATGTACTTCTTTTTTAAGTGGGTTACAAATAAATATTCAAAATTTGTTAATATGTGGCGGTCTTATAATTATGCAACGGAGTGTACTATTAACTTATTTGAATTGTGTTTAGAGAAACTTTGAATTGTTTATTTATTCGTTATTTATGTGTTNCATATTCCGACGAATTGATGTATGTACTTCTTTTTTAAGTGGGTTACAAATAAATATTCAAAATTTGTTAATATGTGGCGGTCTTATAATTATGCAACGGAGTGTACTATTAACTTATTTGAATTGTGTTTAGAGAAACTTTGAATTGTTTATTTATTCGTTATTTATGTGTTAAAATAAATATAAAAAAAATTTTGTGTTTTCAATGTGGAGAATTTGTCCTCCTGGAATGTTATAAAATTCTGGTCACCTTAGTATAGAAACCAATAGTCAGTACTAATTTGTACTGGAACCTGCAAATTTTTACTAGAAAAGTGTATGATAATCCAAAAAATTTGGAAGAGAGCACTGAATCGAGAGCGTAACAACACGGGAGAGCTGCAAATTCTTGCTAGTGAAATTTTTTTAGTAATATCGTAATTAGCACAAACATAATATTTGAATTCATTCTCTCGACTCTAAGAAATATAATAAAATAAGGTACAGCCTAAAAATTTTCTACAAGAGACGCCCCTGATCTACACAAATAAGTTTGGTTGGAATTTTTGGATCTGCTTATTTTACATCTAATAAGCCTAACAACAAGTTTAAAACTCTTACGTCTAATTTATAATAATATAGCTCAAACCCTGGGGTTGAGCCCTGATGGTTTAACGTCGCTCAACAAAAGGCTGGTAGATCTCTTCTTCGCAGGCATGTTAGATTTGTTGTGTTGCACAGGCCACTTCCCAGAGGATTTGGGTGGTTACGCAGTTGTATTTTATATTCTTCTCTGCTGCTGTCCATTACACACATACACTCCATGGTATCGAGGTCCGATTGTAGAAACATTGATACCTACGTATTCATATCGCCGCGGAGAAGGTTTATATCTAGGTTAGAATATAAAGGGTTGCCACCTGCTAAAAAATCAATTGCAATTAAGTTAAATAAATACTACAATATGGGTATCAATCGAGATGTTTTTGAAAAGGCTTTATTTCTAAACAACATGTGGGAGGATTACCATCTGTTTAAAAATTAAAATCAACTTTAATTCAAGGAAATTAGGTAACTGAAATATGTATAGCAATATTGGTGTCAGACTGAAAAGTTGAATAAGGTTATAGTTTGAAACTATTTTTAACAGGGATGCCACTTGCTTAAAAATTAAATTCAATGTATATCATAGGTTAAATTAATTTTAACAATATTGATATGGAACATGAGATGGTTTGCCACCTATCAAAAAATTTAATTTAATTAATTTCAATGAATTACTACACTAAGGGTATCATCCAAAACGGCTTTGAAAGGGCTTAATTTTCAATTACATTTCGTAGGATTGCTACCTATTTAAAAACCCAAATCAAATCAAATTAACATATTAAAAAAAGCACTATACAGAGTAACAATTATGTTGAGTTTTATTGAAATAATTTGCACCTTATCTAACTCGCAGAAATTTCATAAACTCATCGAACTAACTATAGTATATAATATAGTATGTATAGTATAGCATATAGTAGTTTGCTTTATTTGAAATGTCTTATAACTTTCATTTTTTAGTGAATCTTTGTGCCTTCTTAGAATAAATAATTATAAATAATTTCGAATGCGTGGCACCTTTGTACAAATATCTCCAGATACCCTTTGAATAACTCAGTAAGAGGGGAGACCAGTATGTTTGCATGTATGTATGTATATAAAAAAATATTTATTAGACCAAAAAGTAGTGGGCAGGCACTGTGGCCAATGGTTGTAAGCCATGCAGAGTCCGCAGAAGACTCCGGAAGCAGTGTCCGGAGGATGCACCAGACTAGGCCGAGCATACTTTGAACTGCCATCAAATTATAACTTAAGAAACTTTTATTACATGGCAGTTGAGAAGTGCATGTACATAAATTTCATTAATTTAATGAAGGAAATTTTTGCACATGCAGCAGTACATAGCATGCATTTAGGCGCCTGGTGTTAGCAGTCGCGCCTAAACATACCGGCCCCCCTAGACGATTTGGTCGTCTAGTAGATGTAAAATAAGCCGCAAATATCCGGCTCGAAGGACCAATATTTACGCAGGTGGCGTCGCACAAAGATGGAGCGCACCAGCGTTAAGTTAATGTAACGAAAAATAAGAATAAATAAAAGGTACAGTGGTCTTAGTACAGTGAAAGCAAAGGTCGTTTTATTTCTAGTTATCTGTGCGTTTGAATATTTTTATACACAAGAATTGGCTTACCAAACGATGTGTGACAGCTGCGATATCTCCTTTCAGACGGTCTTCTAAGAAGTGAAAAAATTGCTAACAAACGAAAAGGGATGTAGCCCACCGCACAGTAACTTTCGTTAAGTTCCCCCTCAACTAAGTTACCGTACAGTGGGGCTTATTGTTAGCGGCTGGAAAGTTAGCCGTAACTTATATATGTGTTTGTGTGCTCTTACATCAAGCGACAAAACGCGTATTAGGGTGGTGCATATATTTAGGTCGCGGACCTAAACACCCTTAAAATTAGAAACATTATCTGAATACAAAATTCCATCAAAATCGTTAGAGTCGTTTCCTAGAAACCTTTGGATATATATTAGTGGCCTTTATGTTGTATGAAAAATTGTAAATGCATGAATCCAAAAGTTTTCGCACAGAATAATGTGAGATTGGGGATATAAATAAATACGTAATTGGTTTAAAAACTTTCAGGTGGCTCCTAGGGGTTCCGGGTTGAGCTTTTTCGACCAAAAATGTCGAAATTACACCAATTCCTTTGATTTTGCATTTCTTTTTTTTTAACTATGTATATTTTAGAAAAATTCTAAATTATGTTTTATTTAAAATGTACGTAAAATTACCTTTCCAGCAAGCTTTTGAAGTATTAAATCGGTTAAAAAAGCACAACACTATTCAACTTTAAAAAGAGTAAAATAAAAGAAACTGTTTTCCCCAATAAACATTGGATTGGTTAGCAATTCGAAAATTATTGGAAAACCAATCTTTTTTCGAGTCTTACCTTCGATAACGAATGTGCATATATTAGTATTCGATTCAAGAACTAAACCATTCTCCAGCAAAACGGCACCTTCGTTATCCAATGTATTTTATTAACCGACTTCCAAAAAAGGAGGAGGTTATCAGTTCGTCGCAATATTTATTTTATTTTTATTTTATTTTTTGTATGTTACCGCATAACTTTGGACCACGTCAACCGATTTTGATAATCCTTTTTGCATCGGAAAGGTAGTGTCTCAGAGGTGTAATCTGGTTGAGATCCGATCAGTGGATCATGAGATATATATATATATANATTTTATTTTTATTTTATTTTTTGTATGTTACCGCATAACTTTGGACCACGTCAACCGATTTTGATAATCCTTTTTGCATCGGAAAGGTAGTGTCTCAGAGGTGTAATCTGGTTGAGATCCGATCAGTGGATCATGAGATATATATATATATATATATATATATATATATTTTTTATATGGGAGTTGAAGTCGGTTTTTTTTTTGCTAAAAATTACTTGTAGAAATGAAATTTTATTGTGAGATAGCGATTGTCTTATATTTTCCTTTGAGAACGAGCTGGATTTCACTTTCTCTCTTTTTCGAACCCAGTTCGAGTGTATTTCAAATTTACTCTGAACGTTGGAAAACCAAGGTTGGTTATGAGTTCGTTCGAAATTCGATATGCATATTGGATATTGAAGGTAATTTTCGAATGTTCGCCAAAATGTTTATAGGGTCGTTTTCTCATGAGGCGTTATATATGTATATTTATGTACGTTAGGGTGGCCCAAAATAAAGTAAAGTCAGAATTTCAATGCCGCCACCCCCTAGGATTGTTAAATACCGAAAAAAATATATGCACCCCTATTTTTTATTTTGAAATCAAAAAATATTTAGAGAGTGCTCAAAGCGCTCAATTTTTTCCAGGTATTTTATACTGAAAAAAAAAACGTTNCACCCCTAATTTTTATTTTGAAATCAAAAAATATTTAGAGAGTGCTCAAAGCGCTCAATTTTTTCCAGGTATTTTATACTGAAAAAAAAAACAAGTTTTCGTAGAAACGGTATAGAGTTCTTGAAAATCAATATTTTTCGATCGAAGAACTCTACTTCTCCTCAGGAGACTTCCAATAATAATATCCAATTGTTTATTTAACCATTTTTTAATACTAACGATTTTTTATTGGTCCCCGATTGCACTTTATATCTAGGGTCTTTGGAGACCCTATAAAACTGGTAACTATTTACATATAACCGTAAAAAAATTCTTAAATAAACAATTGGGTATTATTGGGAATCTCCTAAAGAGAAACAGAGTTTTCCGATGGATAAATATTGATTTTCAAGAAATCTATACCATTTCTATGAAATTTTTTTTCCCATATAAAATACATGGCATACTTGGAGGTTTTTGAGCAGTCTCTAAATATTTTTTGATTTCTAAATAAAAAATAGGGGTATAACTTTTTTCGGTATAGAAAAATCCTAGCAGGTGGCGGCATTAAAATTGTTTCACACAGTTGGTTGCGGTCATCGTATTAATGTTTGCTTTTTGATAAAAATCAAGAGTAGCATCAATTGTATATTTTACACCGACTTTCACCGAATTTTATTCCACTCGCGTTTTGTAAAAAAATAATTGCAGAACTTGTTTCATGCTCGGCAACTTTGCGCCTTTGAGTTCACTTTCACATTTTCCAACTAAAAAAATTGTATAGTCATCGGTACGGAATTGTTTCCGGGATGAGCTTGCCGATGTTGAAGCCATTTTACCGATTAAAACTCACTTTGTTTTGTAAATTTCGGTCTTAGTTCACTTTAATTTTTGTAAAAAAAAATGCCGTTCACTCTCTTTGTTGCACTTTGTACTTTTCATTAACATCGGATTATAGGACTGCCGCTTGGTTGAAATTAGTCACGGTGGGCAGGAAGCAAAGATAGGTTGCATAAAAATGTCGACAAAAACTGAAAGCAGGGTTGTATTTGTTGATATTTTTAGGTTAAGAATCCCTTTGAATTGAAATCCTAGCTGCTCCTGTTTTAAAGATATCAACATTTTACATAGTTATGATAGGACCGACTTTTGCGAAAGAGAAAAACATCCTTGTGCATTAAATATTCAACAATGTATGTGTGAGTAAATGTGTGTATACATATTATGTGAAAATATAAGTTTATGTAAGTTTTTAGCCGTTTCCAAGGCGCACCACGTAGAGGCAACCTACTTTGTTCTTTTTTTGGTTTTATTTTTTTAAATTTTTTTCTTGCTTTATTTTTTTATATTTGTTTTTTGTTTCCTTTTATTTTTTTTGTTGGCTTACCATATAATATAGTCACACATTTTAGTATTTAAATATTTTATTATTTAGTTAAGTTTTTATATATGCTGGAATGAAAATGTCATTACAGTT